>NC_141552.1:20855000-21155000 GCF_021556685.1 Rattus norvegicus
ATGTTTTTTGAGGAAAGAGAGATTTATTCAGTTAAGCCGTAAACTGATCCATATAGCACGGTGTTAGTGTTTGAATTAGGTCCCCTTGGCTGTATCATAACATTGTAGAGAAATAAAAGAATCCTAGGCAATGTGTGAACGAATGGTGTATGGCTGAATCCCTGGGAACAAAGCCGAGCGGATTGGGCCCCCTGACTTGGTTCTCATTTGCCAATTCCTGTTTTGGACTGTGGAGTAATTTCTAGCTCACTTTCCTTGGCCGTGGCTGACATGTGTTAAGGTATGTTCTCTGTGTCAGATCCTTCACAAACATCATGCATGTGAGCACAGGGGGCTTTGGAGACTCCATTCTTAAATAACATGGTCAGAAACTAGGTTGTTTGTAAATTTGTCACTACTATTTTATTTTGAATTTTTTTGTCTACAGAAACACTTGGGAAGTTATCTCTTACCAGCTCTGTTACCCTTAATTGCATTTTGAGTCTTCGGTTTTGCTGAGTCCCCGCGTATTTAAATTTAGATGAAAAAAATCATGATTATTTTTCCTGGGAGGCTAAGCATGTACTCATTGATACTAATGTAAGATCATGGTTTCTGTTTAAAATCAGGAACATAAAAAGCCTAATGATCCTGAAGAATCCTCAACAACAATACAAGATTTCACAACATAAGTGTTTTGGGAAACACTCACCAAAGCTCTAGTGGGAAATACAGTCTCTCCCTCCCCCTCCCTCTCCCCCTCCCCCTCTCTCTCCCCTTTCTCCGTCCTCCCCTTCCTCGATCTCCTTCTCTCTTCCCTCTCTCCTTCTCCCCCTCCCCCTCCCCCTTTCCTCCCTCCTCCTCCCTCTCCCTCCCCCTCCCTCCTCCTCCCTTTCCCCTGTCTCTCCCTCTCACTCCCCCTCTCCCCTCTCTCTCCCTCTCCCCCTTCCCTTCCAGTATGCAGGCACCAGCTGAAAGCAGGAGATCAGATCAGATCAAAGGATGTAATTCTAGGGACACAGCTGATGTATATTCTGACTCTTTGGTATTTGTTTTTACTAAAAAAAGTTGTCAGATCCAATTTCTGGCGAGTCTACAGTGTTAATTATGAAGAAAATATAGGAGGGCATCAGTAGAAAAGTTGCATGTAACCAGATATATTTTCTTTTGAGTTAGCGTTTTAACTTTTATCATGAAAGGAACTTAGCTGCATTGTGTAAAATGTAGTTTGAAGGGACAGTTACTAGGTTAAAGAGTTTACAGAATTCTCATAAAAAAACTGATATAATTACACAGAATGAAGAATTAGTTTGGCCATTGTAACATTTCTGTTTCAGAATTTATAAAAATGATTTTACTTTTTTATAGGTTATGTAGATGTTAATGCAGTTGCTGATATTAAAGGAGAGCGTTTTCGCACATATCATGACTTCACTGAAGTTAATATAATTTCTGGTGACCCTAAAAATACAGAACAAGAGAATGCTAGCGATGAAGGGAATCAGGAGGCTATTTACACCCGGGTTTCTCATCAGCAGCACTATTAATGCACTGGACTAGGTTGTTCACTGTTGGGAGGTACATGGTGCTGGGGAGTGCGAGGATGGAGCAGTCCTGGGCACTGAAGAATATTTAGCAGTATCTATGGTTTCTGCACGTGAAGTTCCTTCCGTGTTGGATGTAGTGTGTTTGTAAATGTCTTCGTATGTTGGAAAACTGCTACTCTAGGGATGGCTTGGTGGGAGTCATCTTTGATTAAGACACTGGGGCTTGGTGCAACCCTCTTGCTATTAAATAATGTTGATCCTGTGCCTGCTTACAAAGAACTAAGAAGTTTTTCATTTAGTAGCCTAGTTAGGTCTGGTATGTTGGAAGTAAGAGAAGGCAAAGAATGAAGTTATGAATATAATTCAAAGCCTCCATAGATAACACTGGCAGATTTTTAAAAAATGCATTTCTGGGGCTGCCATTTTGTTCTACGATCCTTTCTAGTCTTTCTTTTTCTAAGATCAGCAGCACTAAGAAAATCAATAAACATATCACTTAATTTTATTGACTACATTTACACATAAACACTCTCAGGTGTGCATATGCACAGCCATGCACATGCTCACACGTGTACATACTCACAGTGAGACAGGGTGTTGCTGTATTTCCCAGGTTGTCTTGCGCTCATGGGCTCAGTGCTTTTGCTGCAGTACCCTGAAGCTGGGTTTTAGGTGTGTGTCCCTCTGTTATACTAGTTTGTTTGTTTGTTCACATGACTTTCTCAATGAAGCGTACTGTGTTGATTCTGATAGGAGCATTTAGTGTTCCAACATTCTGTGACAAAATTCACGGACAATCATCAATATCTGGTCCCTTTTGGCTATACCACTGAAGAGATGAACACATCCTTAGCGTGGGCTCCTTTCTAAGTCTGTATCTGTTCTCTATGAGGAGATATTTCCTTGAGGCTCTGTTTTCTATCTGGCATAGTCACAAAGCAGACTTATATTACTCTCTTCCTTAAATTTATTTATCCTATTAATTAATTAATATGATTAAATTAATCCTATTCAAACCTCTCAAAATGTATGTTTGGTTCTTTTAAGAAATGTCCCAGTGAAGACTGTTCTTTGATGGCAATATAATTCTCTCAGGCAATGATAAATTCCATGTTCTCTTTGTTTTTCTGGGGGATACAACACACACACACACACACACACACACACACACACACACACACAAATCATACATATTGACTCACCCCAGAAAGAAAACCCGTGAGATATCAAAATAATGATCTCACAACATCCATCTGGGCAATCAACTGTAGTCTCCTGTCAGTCTTCTCCCCTGAGTTGTTCATTCCTTTTTATACTGCTGGTGGTGGGGGGGCCCTCAAATATCTTCCAAGTGTTTCTTCTCCCAAACGAGGGAGGTTTTATTTACCTCCTGAGTCATATGAGCTTCTCTCCTACAGGGAATATTTCAAATTGGGGGGAAAGTGTCATATGAAACTGTCTGTGTGTGTGTGTGTGTGTGTGTGTGTGTGTGTGTGTGTATTTAGACAAGAAAGGGCATGGGCAACAAAGAACTTGGAGTTTCCTACAGTGGGAAGAAATTGACCTTCACCAATTTGGAGGACGGACATCAGTGAGGGAAAGAAGGCCTTAGCAGAGAAAAGCAAAAGGCAGATGGTTGAGCCCTGGCATACTAAACCAAGTGACTTTAATTTTTATCCCAAGGACAATGGAAAGGGTATAAACCGATCAGACTTTATAGAAATCATCAACAAGAGTCTATTTCCACAACTATACACGGTGTCAAGTCCTTTGGCTTCTTGATCACAAAACTGTTCTTCATAGTGACACAGGGTGGTGGCAGAGATAGCCTGACAATAAAAGACAAACAGTGACCTGTGGGAGAAGATCTAACACACAAGGACAGCGAGGCATTGCTACTTTCTAAATGTATCTGTGGAATTACGCTGTGCCAACATACAGATCAACGTCAAGTGATAATTTCACACAAGAGAGTAAATACTTGCTTCAGAAACGAACAGTCGGGACCAGATCTTTCAGGCGAGAGAGAAAAGACAGTTTCTAAATTCAACTTAGCTGGTGACCAAATTAACTCCTATTAGCATTTGAAGAAATATCCTTAGCCCTAACTAGAGCATGCACATTTGCAAAAACAGCCTCAGTGTTGGAGAAAGCTGCTGCTGCTTCAGCTCTCGTTGTGTTGATGGAACACTCTGTCCCCGTTACGGTGCCCCCACTCCCTCAACGAAACAGGAAGACTAGAACGGCGCAACTGGGAAACCGACAAAGCCGAGTTGTCCCGACTTCTCTAGCTTAGCCTTTGAATTGTCAGCTTACCCAGGAACTGGGATATATTTAACACAGGAGGAGTCTGTAGTGCTATCCTTGAAATGTAGGATGCTTATTACTTTTTCCAGATTTAATTAAACATATGCTTGTTGTGTGCGATAGGAAGACATTGTGGCCAGTGAATCAGAGGATGACGAAAGTAATATTATGGTGTGCTTTGAGGTAAAACCAAAACTTACGTGAAAGAACAGGATCTGACAGTAATGCCTGTCACTCTGAAGCTTTTTTCAAAAGTTGCCATATATGTGTATATATATGAATATATACAAGAATATATACAAGAAGGGGTTGGGGATTTAGCTCAGTGGTAGAGCGCTTGCCTAGCAAGTGCAAGGCCCTTGGTTCAGTCCCCAGCTCCGAAAAAAAGAAAAAAGAAAAAAAAAAGAAGAAAAAAAAAGAATATATACAAGAATACATATATATGTATATATATGTACATATGTATATATGTATATATATATATATATATATATATATATATATATATATATTCTTTTCTTATACAATACATCTCAACTGCAGGCTCTCCTCCCTCCCCTCCTCCAAACACCCCTGCCTCCCCTCTTTCCCATATCCACTGCTCCTTTGTTTCTTTTTAGAAAACAGCTGGCCTCCAGTAATACCCCTGAACTTAGTATAACAAGATGCAGTTAGACTAGGCACATATCTATCCTCACATCAAGGCTGGATGAGGCCACCCAGTAGAAAGTAAGTCCTAAGGTTTGACTTCTCTCTCTTGTCCCTTCATACAGATGAACAGTAAGTTGAGAAAATTATTAACAGTAAATCCAACTTCGTACCTCCCATGGAGGTATTGGACAAAATTCATTTCCTGTCAGGAAGAAATAAGTATCTGGTATTTGTTCATATTACCTCCCAGACTTTGAAAAGCAGGCCACTTTTATTGTAACCGAGAGAAATTATCCCTTTCAGGACTATTTTTGGACCTGTATACAGTTAAAGTGTTATTCAAAAGATCTAAAAATAAATGTTAAGTATTTGTCATAATAACAGGCAGTGTGGTAGAAGGCGATTTTCCTTTTATGTAAAAATATAAAGCCTTGCTGATTTCCTTGCTTTAATCTTGCTTTCCAAGTGTGAGCTTTTTTTTTGTCTCCACAAATGTTCATATTTTATTTTCCTGTTTTGGAGAGGAAGGGGCGGTTGTTAGCTCACCATTGGAATGCTCGGCAATGTGGCATTTCTTTTGACACTGTTTCTTGAAAAAAGAAAACAGGTAAAGCTTCTGCATATAACGTAGACTAAAGAGAGCATAAGTATAAACATTGCAAGATAGAAATATTATAATAGTTTACCTGAGAACTGCATTAAAACAAGAGTAGAAGCATTGCCCATGAAAAAGCCTTGTCTTCCAGTGTTGACGAATGTCTGGAAAAAGAATGCTGGGCATAAAAGGGACTATGTTGGTAGACAGTTTGTGTTTAGATTAACTGTGATTTCTAGAGAAAGAAATACGCATTGTAGATGAAGATCTGGTTTATTACTCATGTTTTTTAAAAAACTCCTACTTAGTAGTTTCTATATCCTGCAAGCTGTTTTTAAACTAAAAATTATTACACTTACTATTCATCATTTATTCATTTTATTATGTGCATCAAAGTCAGAGGATACCTTGCAGGAGTTGGTTCTCCCTTTCACCATGGGTGTTCTAGGGATAAAGCTCAGGTCCCTGGGCTTGGCAGTCGGTGCTCATATTAAATGAGCCACTCCCAGCCCCAGTTGCTTGCTTATAAGAGAAACATTTCCAGTCTTTTTCCTGGCTTCCCAAACTGAAATGCTCCAGTGGTCTCCAGTGTCTGCTGGTAGTCCTGGTAGACTGTGACTGTTGACTCTCGGGCTCTAATGTTAGATAACTTTTTCACATGGTCAGGTGGAAATGTTTGCCGTCTGCCATTTCACTTGGCTTAGGATGCTCCGCCGTGAACGTTAGATTTCATCCCCCTGCCCCAGTTCTTTATTTCTCTAACTTAATCACATTTTTGCACAGTGAGTGCTGGACTAGCCTCCTTTGTATTTTAGACTCGATCTTTACCTCTCGGGATCATCTTCACTCCTCTGGCATATGGAGGCCTAGTTAAAGGAGCCCATCTTTGTGGACATTGCCGAGATTGTGCTCTGTGGGGACACTGGGAGGAAACAGTTGAGTGCAGAAGGTTTACGGATGTGTGTTCACGGGAGATAGTTCTCTAGTGACAGACAAACGGCAGACTAGAGCTAGGAGACTCTTACCTGCAATAGGATAGAAATGGAGGTCTCTCTACCTATGCTGTAGGATGCTGTGGTTATTAGGAGGGGCCTAAGGGATCGTCGCAATTTGAAGCATACGCTTCAGGCATTTGTTTTCAGTGTTAGCCGTGTGTTATCTTTTCACGCCTCCTAGGTGTGGCTTTGACCTAAGACAAGGCCCTTCTCTGTGGCATTAGTCAGGGACTTTGCAATGAGCCATAAACTAGTGATGGGATCAGATGAGTTCGTGCATTGGCCTTGAAATTGCAGATTTTTAATTTTCTAGAAAAGAGTAGGCCTTACAAGCATTATAAACCACCCACTAGGGCATCAAACACTGTCACAATTCTAACTAATCCCTTGGGGCCTTGGTTGGAAACCATTTATGATCACTGGGTTAAAAGACTGCTTATATCTACTATGGCTTTAAGGCTTGTGGATGAACGGGTGCATTGTGGGTCAGAATAGCAAACCTGGCCTGGCTCAGATAATACTGAATCTAAATACTTGTATGCAACCACTACTGCAAAGGATGTGGAGGATATTTAGAATGTTGCCCTCTGTTGCCCTGTAAAGCAGTTGAACCAGTTTATATTTTCATTAGCCATCTAACAGCCACGGGCTTTTAAAGTCTGCTAATTTGAATCTCTGTGAATTTTTACTGATGTTGTGGATGAGGCCCGAGAAGACAGGTAAAGAAGTGGGGCTTGTATAACCTAGGCTATGCTGCCATGCATGTTTTTATCCGGGTTTCTCCAGTGCCTCTAGAGATCTCCGAGAACAAAGGAGAGAGCTGGACACTTTATAATTCACATTTAAGAAAAACTAGAGTACTTAAGAAAGTGATTACTGAGAAGAACGTGGAAATATTTTAAGTTTTGACTGTGCAATTTAAACTCTCTTGGAGGTAACTCTCTTACTCCAATTTAACAAATTTAGATTAGTTCAACTCTGTCCTTTTAATATCTACTAATGGTTCAAAAAGGAATATCTGCTGTTAATTTAATCCTGTTCCCAAGGGCCAGCTGTCGATAGGATTGGCAGCTTCCCAGAAGAAAGAGTGGGCACGGAGACAAAAATAACCAACAAGTTTTCAGTGTGTGCGTTCCAAGAACAGGATGGGAGACTTGAAAATTAATTGTATAAAGTATCCAGATATTATGTATGGGCCAAAATGTGGCCCACACCATTTGTTGTTAATTTGGGATCTTTCACTTTTCTTTCTTTTTTTGTTTATAATCATAATTTGTTCAGTAATAATGTGTCATCACAGTTTGGTATATATAGAGACCATGATATTTTATACGTTTTTAGGAATAGCTAATTTAATAGTACACATAAGATATTAACTCTGAGCTACCCATGCTTTTTCAAACAGAAATTGTCCTATGCAACCACTTATACTTTAATGAGAACCAGGTCATGTATTTTTGTATTTTAATAATAAATTTTAGAAACAACTAATTATTTTAGATATGAACAAACAATACTGAAAATATTGGTGTATCTTTCTATAACAGCAGACATAAAATCAACATTGTTTTATAAAAACAAATACTCTCCCTTATAGTTATTCATGAGCTTATTAAAAAGATGAACATTTTTATGTTTTAATACAAAGTCTTTCGCAGTTTCATGTAATTATTAGAAAGATAAAAGGAGGCTCATTGACAAAAGAAAAATAACCATGTTCATTTTAATGGACTCTTCCAATTTTTCACTTTTTACCACAGTACTTTACCTTTAGATTTGTGTGCATGTGTGTGTGTGTGTGTGTGTGTGTGTGTGTGTGTTTGTGTTTGTGTGTGTATGTATGTGTGTGTATGTGTGTATATGTGTGTGTTTGTATGTGAGTATGTGTGTGTATGTGTTTGTGTGTGTATATGTATGTGTGTGTGTTTGTGTGTGTGAGTGTGTATATGTGTATGTATGTGTGTGTGTTTGTGTGTATGTGTGTGTTTGTGTGTGTGTGTGTGTGTGTGTGTGTGTGTGTGTGTGTGTAAGTGCAGGTGTCTGAGGAGGTCAGGGAACCTTGGAATCCTGCGAAAAGAACTCAGGTTCTCTATAAGAGCAATATATGCTCTTAATCATTGAGCAATCTTTCCAATCCTTCTTATGGATTTCAGATATTTCTGTTTTTTAAGCATAGTATATTGAAAAGTGTGAAAATAAGTTGTATAATGCTATAAATTATTTTGTTCTGTTATAGCACCAAAGTAAACCATCAAGAACAATGTTTTAAATACTGACACACTATCTTCTTAAGAATGAGAATAATATTTCACGATGCTTAAATGACATAATTTGATCCATACATAAGTTGCTTAAAAGCTGTCGTTATTTTAAATAAATTTTCAATAAATAACTTGCTTACAACTCATTGAGTGTTGTCAAATTAGTTTCTTAGATATATCCTTGTGCTGGAATGGCCGTTTGGAAGCAAACCTATTTTGAATTTGAGGCATATTTTCAGAAAATTTTCAGTACCAATTTGCACTCTCTAATAGTGACGTGAGGGAATCAACTACATCCTTTTAGGTATTAATAATATCAATACTTGACCAGCAGATGAAAATCTGTTTTAATCTTTTGATCATTAGTGAGATTGGAAATTTTCATTAGTATTTGCATTGTTTTGTGAGTTATGGGTCTTTTGGTAGTTTAAAAAACTAGATTGTTCCTTTTTAATAAAAATAGATTCAAAAGGACATGGCAGTGATTAAATATATTAGTCCTGTATATTACACATACATTTTCTTGACTTTATTTATAGTATACTTTCCTAGATTAAAAATCATATTTAAAGTATTCAAGTTTTAAGTATTTTCTTGTGTGATTTCTGATCTTTAGGTCAACCTTAGACTAATCACAATATAAAAATATCCTGATTAAAAATGCTACCTTTTTCCTCTTTTTTTCTCTCTCAAATAGAAAGTCTTTCATATTGTGTTTTCTTTAGCTCTCCCGAGGGGGAAGAAGAAAGATCACCAATGGCAGAAGGCCGTGGCAGCATAGGCGCAGAAAGAGCTTGTTTTGTGCTCAGGAGAGAACACGGCATCTCAGCCTCCTGGTTTTAGGTACTCTATGTGTTCACGGAAGTTTCCTAGTAATGAAGTTCAGAGATGGTCCCTGGAAGTCTAGTTCTCGATATCAGATATTTATTCAAAAAATTATATTTTTGTGGAGTTGGCTTCTTGTACAGAATAAGAAGTCTGGTATCTATGTTAGGTTTTGTCTACTTGACAAAGAGTTACCTGCGACCCCAGTTGAGGAATTACATCTATCAGATTGGTCTGTGGGGTTAGTGTTTGATTACTGATTGATGTGGGAGGGCCTCGCCTACTGTGGGTGGTGTCACTCCCTAGGTAGGTTGTACCCTGGGTTTGTATAAGAAAGAACACTGAGCAATCAACCGGATGTAAGCCACTAAGCAGCTTCCCTCCGCTGGTCTCTGCTTCTAGCTTCCACATTGGCTTTCATCCAGGATGCACAACAACCTGTAGCCCAAAAACCCCCTTTCTCTCCAAATTGGTTTTTGTCATGGTGCTAATCACAGCAAGAGAGGAGAATGAGGACAGTATCTTTCCAAAGGAAGGGTGATTATATGAATTATGTTTATTTTATAACTTATTCCCTTCACTTATTTGAAGTTATTTCATCTTCACTTAGATCTTCATTATTTTAAAATCTTTCTTGTTTTATTTAGTATTTATTTATTTATTATTCATTCTTCTCTCATACATTACACCCCAACCACAATTTCCCTTTTTATCCTTCTCCAATCTCATCTCCCTAACCTCCTCTCTCCCCAGATGCACCCCTCTCCAACTCCCCTCAGAAAAGAGCAGGCCTCTCAGGGACATCAACCAAACACGTAATACAACTAGGTACATACCGTCACATCAAGGCTGGACAAGGCAGTCCAGTAGGAAGAAAAGAGTCCCATAAGTAGGCAAGAGAATCAGAGAAAGCCCCTGCTACCATTGTTAGGATTCCCACAAGAACACCAAGTTACTCAGCCGTTGTTAACATGTCTGCAGAGGACTGAGGTCAGACTCCTTTTTTTTTTTTTAATTTAGAGAATACTTTATTAGTTTTTGTAATCAAACCCACGTATATAAGACCTTACATATTTAATACAGTGTGTTACCCCTGTACAAATGGAAAAAACTTAAGTTCAACATTTCTAGACCAATATGGCTATTAATTTCTGTACAGTGCCAACTCAACACAGTAAACGGGGATACTTTTTTCCAAAGTTGACAGCACAGGTAAAGTTTCAAAAAATTCAAATTATATATCTGTATATATATATATATTTATATTTATATAAAAAGACCAATAATAGCAGTGTGTTATGCATCAACAGCAGCAACAGCTTTTCCAGGTTCTGCAGTCATCTGAACAAAACTGTAGAGACATCCAGCATACTCCATTAAAAAAAAGAAAAGTAAAAAAACAAAACCCGAGAAAACAGCACAGTTCTGTTACTCTTGTGGTACCTGGCACCATTTTTTTTTTTAAAATTAGCTTCTCAATCATCATCTGGAAAGAAAACATTCTGAGCAACATCATTAAAAACAGCTCTGATAAAGCACGGTCACTACTACGTATCATAAAGCAGGTACAAGCTATTTTACATCCACAGAGGTATGATACAGTACTGTCCTACATCTATAATACTAGAGGATACAATTTAAAAGGCATTATTTGAGACTTGATTCTACTTTTCCAGCAGAGGGCCCAAAGGATGGTGTGACACAGCTTTGTAAAGAAACATACTCTAGACAGGATTTCCTTTCACTAGTGGCACAGTTCTAAGGATTCATTCTCTCCATGAATGTCAGCTAAAACCGTTATTAAAAAATGAAATATCCCTAGAACAAAACCGTATAACCACCGGATTCACATGAAGATGACCTAGTGGAGACAAGCTGGACCTCACCTTACCAACAAGCTATCAAATCTGTTATGTTTAAACAGTGAGACCTCCAAGGAAGGAGATGCCAAGTAGTGCTTCAAAGCTTCGGACCACAATCAAACACAGCATCCTTTTCAACAGAAGCAGAAGCTCATCTGAATATGCTCAAGGATGCTGACATCAACATTTAATCATCTCCTCACTCATCCAGGAAGAGGGGGAGATCAGTTACTACTGTACTTTATTGTGTTCAACCAAATCACCATGTTACAAAAATAGCAAGCTGCCATAATAAAAAATAAGGCTCCTCTATCCAGCACCAGATAGCATCATTTTACTTTCAAGCCTAGAAATTGCACACTTGTATATAAACCAATCGAAGATGAGGATTGAGAGTTCATCTTGGTGGATTTTTCCTTTGATGAATATGAAGTGTCCTTCCTATCTTTTTTGATGACTTTTAATTGAAAATTGATTTTCTTTGATATTAGAATGGCTACTCCAGCTTGCTTCTTCTGACCATTTGCTTGGAAAGTTGTTTTCCAGCCTTTCACTCTGAGGTAGTGTCTGTCTTTGTCTCTGAGGTGTGTTTCCTGTAGGCAGCAGAATGCAGGGTCCTCGTTGCGTATCCAGTTTGTTAATCTATGTCTTTTTATTGGGGAATTGAGGCCATTGATGTTGAGAGATATTAAGGAATAGTGATTATTGCTTCCTGTTATATTCATATTTGGATGTGAGGTTATGTTTGTGTGCTTTCATTCTCTTTGTTTTGTTGCCAAGACGATTAGTTTCTTGCTTCATCTAGGGTATAGCTTGCCTCCTTATGTTGGGCTTTACCCTTTATTATCCTTTGTAGTGCTGGATTTGTAGAAAGATATTGTGTAAATTTGGTTTTGTCATGGAATATCTTGGTTCCTCCATCTATGTTAATTGAGAGTTTTGCAGGATACAGTAACCTGGGCTGGCATTTGTGTTCTCTTAGGGTCTGTATGACATCAGTCCAGGATCTTCTGGCCTTCATAGTGTCTGGTGAAAAGTCTGGTGTGATTCTGATAGGTGTGCCTTTATATGTTACTTGACCTTTTTCCCTTACTGCTTTTAATATTCTTTCTTTATTTTGTGCGTTTGGTGTTTTGACTATTATGTGACGGGAGGTGTTTCTTTTCTGGTCCAATCTATTTGGAGTTCTGTAGGCTTCTTGTATGCCTATGGGTATCTCTTTTTTTAGGTTAGGGAAGTTTTCTTCTATGATTTTGTTGAAGATATTTACTGGTCCTTTGAGCTGGGAGTCTTCACGCTCTTCTATACCTATTATCCTTAGGTTTGATCTTCTCATTGAGTCCTGGATTTCCTGTATGTTTTGGACCAGTAGCTTTTTCTGCTTTACATTATCTTTGACAGTTGAGTCAATGATTTCTATGGTATCTTCTGCTCCCGAGATTCTCTCTTCCATCTCTTGTATTCTGTTGGTGAAGCTTGTATCTACAGCTCCTTCTCTTTTCTTTTGATTTTCTATGTCCAGGGTTGTTTTCATGTGTTCTTTCTTGATTGCTTCTATTTCCATTTTTAATTCCTTCAACTGTTTGATTGTGTTTTCCTGGAATTCTTTCAGGGATTTTTGCGATTCCTCTCTGTAGGCTTCTACTTGTTCTCTAAGGGAGTTCTTTATGTCTTTCTTGAAGTCCTCTAGCATCATGATCAAGTATGATTTTGAAACTAGATCTTGCTTTTCTGGTGTGTTTGGATATTCCGTGTTTGCTTTGGTGGGAGAATTGGGCTCCGATGATGCCATGTAGTCTTGGTTTCTGTTGCTTGGGTTCCTGTGCTTGCCTCTCGCCATTAGATTATCTCTAGTGTTACTTTGTTCTGCTATTTCTGACCGTGGCTAGACTGTCCTATAAGCCTGTGTGTCAGGAGTGCTGTAGACCTGTTTTCCTGTTTTCTTTCAGCCAGTTATGGCGACAGAGTGTTCTGCTTTCAGGCGTGTAGTTTTTCCTCTGTACAGGTCTTCAGCTGTTCCTGTGGGCCTGTGTCTTGAGTTCACCAGGCAGGTTTCTCGCAGGGGAAAAGTTGGTCCTACCCATGGTTCCAAGGCTCAAGTTTGCTCACGGGGTACTGCCCAAGTCCTCTCCGCGGCTGCAGCAACCGGGAAGATCTGCGCCGCCCTTTCCGGGAGCCTCAGTGCACCAGGGTTCCAGATGGCGTTTGGTGTTCTCCTCTGGCGTCTGGATGTGCACAGAGTGCAGTCTCTTCTGGTTTCCCAGGTGTGTCTGCCTCTCTGAAGGTTTAGCTCTCCCTCCCACGGGATTTGGGTGCAGAGAACTGTTTATCTGGTCTGTTTCCTTCAGGTTCCGGCGGTGTCTCAGGCGCAGGGATCCTGCCGCTCCTGGGCCCTCCCCTACGGGAACCCAGAGGCCTTATACAGTTGCCTCTTGGGCCAGGGATGTGGGCAGGGGTGGGCAGTGTTGGTGGTCTCCTCCCCTCTGCAGCCTCAGGAGTGCCCACCTGATCAGGCGGTGAGGTCTCTCTCCCACGGGGTTTGGGAGCAGAGAGCTGCTGCGGGCCGGGATCCTCGGGTGTGGGACTTCCCGTCGAGGTCAGACTCCTACAGGCTCCCTAATCTCTTTGAGAGCCCATGACTCCTGCTCAGTTGATTTTGTGTTCTCCTGGTACATCCCTGACCACTCTGGTTCCTCCAGTCCTTCCTCTTTCCCCTCAGCAGGACTCCTGGAGCTTCACCTAATTGTTTGGCTGTGTTGCATCGATCTGCTCCCATCAGTGGCTGGGTAACGTCTCTCTCTGCTCTCTTTGGTGAAGATCCTGCCATACTTCAGTCTCAGAACATTCTGTAGGCGGGACAAACTGTAGGTCAAAGTCTTGTGGCTGGGTTGGTGTCCTAATCCCTCCACTTGAGGCCTTGCCTGGTTACAGAAGACGGCCAGTCAGGTCAAGTTACTCTTTAGAGTTCCATGGAGTTTGCATTGTACCTCACCCCTGAAATGGTCTCTAATTCAGTCTTTCCTCCCAGTATTTTTCTCCCTACTCCCAACCTGATCAACCCAGTCCACCCTTGGAATCTATTCGATTTCCCTTTCCCAGGGAGATCCTTGCATCCTTCTTCTTACTTAGCCTTTCTAGGTCCTAAAGTTTACTTATAAATGAGTACATACCATGTTTGTCTTTCAGGGTCTCACTTGCCTCACTTAGGGTAATTTTTTTCTATTCCTATCAATTTACCTGAAACTTTGATGATGCATTCTTTTTAACAGCTGAGTAATACTCCATTGTGTAAACATACTGTGTTTTCTTTATCCATTCTTCAGTTGAGGGACATCTAGGTTGTATCCACATTCTGTCTGTTATGAATAAAGCTTCTTTGAATGGAGTTGAGCCAGTGTCCTTATGTTGGGATAGAGTTTGGGTATACGCCCAGGAGTGGTATGGCTGGTTCTTGAGGTAGATCGATATCCAATTATCTGAGAAACCACCATATTGAGCTCCAAAGTGTCTGTGAAAGTTTGCACTCCCACCAGCAATGGAGAAGTGTTCTCCTTGTTCCACATCCTCACCAGTATGAACTCTCGCTTGCGTTTTTGATCTCAGTTATTCTGACAGGTAGAAGACAGAGTCTGAGTCATTTTGCTTTGCATTTCCCTGGTGGCTAAGTAAGATGTTGAATGTTTCTTTGTTTCTCAGCCATTTGGTAAGTGGTATCTATCAAAGATTATCCATTTATTTTCCATTTTCCATTTTGTGCAGTTCAGGTTTTTGAAGTAAAATGTAATGATTTTTTTTTTTATTTTCTTAGTGCCTGTTGTTATGTCCCCCTTTTAACACCTGATTTTGTTAATTTGGATATTCTCTGTGTTTTACTTAGCTTGGATGAGGGTTTGTCAATATTGTTCCTTTTTTTGCAAACAACCAACTCTTTGTTTCATTGATTATTTGTATTGTTTTTGTTTCTACTTTATTGATTTCAGCTCTGACTCCTACCATCGACTCCTCTTGGGAGTGTTTGTTTCTTTTTATTCTAGTGCTTTGGGATGTGCTAGTATCAGATTTCTCAAATTTCTTTATGTAGGCACTTAGTGCTATGAACTTTCCTCTTAGCACTGCTTTTATCATTTTCCATCAGTGTAGGTATATTGTGTGTTAATTTACATTGAATTCTAGTAAGTCTTTAAGATCTTTCTTTATTTCTGTTTTGATCCTGAAGTTGATCTGTAGGGAATTGCTCAGTTTCCATGAGTTTGTCAGCTTTCTTTAGTTTCTGTTGTTGTTGATACCCAGGTTTAATCTGTGGTGTTCTGATAGGATACAGGGGGTTAGTTTACTTTTCTTATATTTGTTGATACTTGCTTTGTGACTGAGTGTGTGGTCAATTTTTGAGAATGTTCTGTGAGTCGCTGAGAACAAACAAATATTCTTTTGTGTTTGAGTGAAATCTTCTGTAGATATCTGTTAGGTACTTGATTCATATTATCTATTAGTTCCATTATTTCTCAGTTCAGTTTTCATCTGAATGGCCAGTGCATTGGTGAGAGTAGAGTACTGAAATCTTCCACTATTAATGCGTGGGGTTTGATGTATGATTTAAGCTTGAATAATACTTCTTTTACAAGTGTTTGACTTTGAATTAGGGTATAGATAATAAGAACTGAATTGTTATTTTGGTGAATTTTCCCTTTGTTGAGTATGGAATGTCCTTAGCCATCTCTTTTGATTAATTTTGGTGTGAGTCTATTTTGTTAGATATTAAAATAGTTATGCCAGATTATTTCTTGTGTCCATTTGCTTGGAAAATAATTTTACAAGCCTTTACTCTGAAGTTTATCGCTGATGTTGAGGTATGTTTCTGGTATGCAGCAGAAGGATAAATCTTGTTTTCATTTTGTTAGTCCATTTTGTTAGCCTGAGTCTTCTTATGGAGAAGTTAGTCCATTGATATTGAGAGATGTAAATGACCAATGATCCTTAATTCCTGTTATTATTGTTTGTTGTCGTTTGTGGTTCTCTCTCTCTCTCTCTCTCTCTCTCTCTCTCTCTCTGTGTGTGTGTGTGTGTGTGTGTGTGTGTGTGTGTGTGTGCTTTTCTTCTTTGGGTTTTGCTGGTGTGAGATCATTTACTGCCTATGGTTTTACCTGCCTGTGTAGTTAATGTCCTTTGGTCACATTTTCCTTCTAGTACTTTCTGTAGGGCTGTATTTGTGGATAGACATTGTTTACTTTTGACTTTGTTTCATCTATGGTGATTGAAAGTTTTTCTGGGTATAGCATTCTGGGCTGGCATTCATGATCCCTTAGAGTCTCCAAGACATCTGACCAGCTCCTTCTGGCTTTTAGCATCTCAGTTGAGGTGTCTCGTATTCTTCTAATATTACCACAATAATGGTAATAATATTGCAGCTTTTAATATTTTTCTTTGTTCTGTATATTTAGTGTTTTGATTATTATGTGGTGTGAGGACTTTCTTTTCTGGTCCAATCTACTAGGGGTACTGTAAGCTTCTTGTACCTTCAGAGGCATGTCCTTCTTTGGGTTAGGAAAATTTTCTTCTATGATTTTGTTAAAATTTCTGGGTTTTGAGCTGGGATTCTTTTCCTTCTATTCCTATTATTCTTATGTTTAGTCTCTTCATAAGGGTCCTAGATTTCTTGGAGGTTTTATGTTAGAAATTTTTTAGATTTAATATTTTCTTTGACTGATGAATCTAGCCATTCTAGTATATCCTTAACACCTGAGATTCTTTTTTCTGTTTCTTGTATTCTGTTGATGATGCTTGCATTTGTAGTTCCTGTTTGCTTGCTTACATTTCCCATTCCCAGAATTCCCTCAGTTTGTTTCTCTATTGCTTCTGTATCCATTTCCAGGTCTTGAATAGTTTTCTTCCCTTGCTTGTTTTTTTTTTTTCCCCTTGGCTTTCTTGTCATTCTGTAAGGGATTTATTGATTTCCTCCATTTTTTTTGTCTTTTCCTTGATTTCCTTAAGGACTTAAACATTTTTCTTTAAGGAATTCTGTCATCTTCATAAAGTTGGTTTTAAGGTTTTTTTTTTTTTTTTTTTTTTTTTTTTTTTTTTTTTTTTTTTTTTTTTTTTGTGCTTTGGCTGCACTAACCAAGTCTTGCTGTCATAGGGTAGCCTCATGGTGCCATGTTGCCCCGGTTGTGCTCTTTCACTGGTGTTTAGGCATCTGTGTTTGGGATGATTATAGCTCTAGGTGTTGATTTCTCAGTTTGTCTTTGTGATGGATGTTTTATTCCTTAGGTTCTGGTTCTTTGTTGGTCTTCTGGTCTTTGCGGACTGGATTTCTGGTGACCGGTATGACCTCTCATCTAGTAGGGAGTCTCTTGGCCTTTGGTGCAGCAGGGGGTCTCTGTTCTTCTGACTACCGAGTCCTGCACCTGAGCGTCTGCTGGAATTGTAGGCAGGAACCTAGCTGCAGGGAGAGCAGTGAGGTGGGTAGAAGGGGCCTGGCCTTGGGGTGGGTAGTTAGTGGGGGTGGGTGGAATGGCTCTTTGGGAACTGAATCTAGGGTGTTAGTTTGGCTGGCAAGCAGGTCAGTCACCTGTCCTTTTGACCAAAGTGACCTGAGCAACAGGAGTCTTCAAGTATTAGGGTATTTCTTGATTTTTAAAAATTATCATATCTATCTATCTATCTATCTATCTATCTATCTATCTATCTATATCTATATATATCGAATGACAAGAAAGATTAATAATTTTGTCCATATGGGGGCAATGCCAGTGTTTCAATGCTAGTCTAGCATCTAGGACTCACTGTGGCAGAGCTTGCTCTATGTCCTTCCCTGTCCATTGTTGACAGTGTTTTGATTCTAGGCCACTGCTAAGCTCCATGCTTTCTATTTTCTGCTCATAATCTGAAAAAAATTCTCCAACACTTTAACCCATGTTTCTAGAAGGTACAGAGCGAGATTACTAATGGATAACAAACATGATTGCTGTGTCTGACACAGTACTTTCTGTCCCCATTAAACACTTAAGATCTTGAATAGACTGATATTTTATCCAGCAGTCAACCCAGCATTGTCACTTTGGACTGTGTTTGGCACTCCTGTCAAGGGGTTTGAGGTACTGGCCTACTCAAAGGTGGCTGTCTTTTGGTATGGATATCCTTATAATCTGTTTTATTAAAAGTTTAGTTAATTGGGGTTGGGGATTTAGCTCAGTGGTAGAGCGCTTGCCTAGCAAGCACAAGGCCCTGGGTTCGGTCCTCAGTTCTGGAAAAAAGAAAAAGAAGGAAAAAAAAAAAGAAAACAAAAAGTTTAGTAATTAATGACATGAACCCTTTTGTGTGTGTCTCAAATCCCTTGCATATATCGATACATACAATAAAGAGAAGAAAGAGTTTAAGATCTGTATTTTATAGCTGAAAAAAAAAAAAAACCAAACTGAAATAAACAAGAACACACCCAGAGACTTTTAATTGCTATTCAACCCACCTAAAGTTCTACACTCAGAAAGGCTCTTTTATTTAAAATTTTTAATTGATGTTGATTTGATTCTTATAAGCAAAATATAAACTATGTAGCTCAGGCTAGACTTGAGCTTCTGATCCTCCTGCCTGCTTCTTCAATGCTGGGTTTACTGTCGTGTGTGACTTTTGTCCATTCTCCAGAAAAGATCTTACACCAGTATTTCAATTAAGGTGTTTTATTTTATTTTAACTTTTAAGATACTGAAAATTTCAATTCTAGTCATCTAGGTAATTGACTTTTTGGTTTAAGAACAATACCTACTTAAATATTGAAAAGCATTTTTTCTTCATTTTCACTCCAAACTCAATAGCCAACATGAAAGTTTGTGAATAGCTCCTGCATCATTAAATCAATTCATTCCCTCTATTTTGTGTTCTTTAAGAGTTTTATGGTATTCCCAGTTCAGCTTTGAAAGCCCCGAGAAGTTTTCAGCATCTTGCGTCCAGTTCTCATTCTTGGAAAGCTCAGAGGCAGCCAGGCTTTCCCGACTGATGAAAAGCAACACAAAGCTTAGAAGCCCTCTAACCTTACCTCAGCATGATGGCTTTCCTTCTTGCTTTATTACCTTTTTGACAGAGAATCCAACTACAAGAAAAGGGCATTTAAGAGATAAAGTCATTGCTAAAGTGAATATTGCAGACTTCCTTTGGCTCTACCCAGATTTCTAGCCACACTTTCATTTCTAGAAAATCTCTAAGACTTTTAAGTCCTATATTCTTTGCTTTTCTACTAGTTTATTTTTCAAGTATTAGATGTTTATGGCTTTTGTAATAAGTTCTAGTGTCCAGAAAAACTACTATCTATCTATCTATCTATCTATCTATCTATCTATCTATCTATCTATCTATCTATCTAATGTTCATTCAGAAATCCAAGCTCTTGAAATTATTTTTTGAGAGTGATATAATGTTGAAAACTTATACATTGGGAGTGTTGGTGAATTATGATCAAGGTCATGGCAAACACATTGCTTTTCTAGTGGCTGCATAATTATGAGGTCTTTGATGATAAATCTGTACCCACTGAAAATGCATTTAACTTATGTTGGTGATTTTGATTTATTGACCTTACAACAGCCAAGGTGCCCATTTATTAGTGCTTGTTTTATATCTCAGTGGCTGGGGAGCTTGTACATTTGAGGCATAGCCTAAAGTTAGTCTAGCTGTGTCATATTTTATAGCGAGCATCTAATCAGGGAAGCACTTTTTTGATATTTCTATTGGGATATTATATTGCTTTTAATATAGAGCGAGCATGTGATTTTAATTTAGAGTTCCTCTTTTCATGAACAGTATTGTGGTTTCAAAGAACTGGAAAATACAATAGAAATATGAAAATTACTAGTGAGCAATCAGCTTCATTTAGGGGGACATAAGTTAAATAATTTAAATAAAAGCAACAAACAAACAGCGACAGAAAAGATGTATTCATTAGCTTCTTTCTGAGCTTTTGTTCAACATGGACAAATGCTCCTAATGAATTTTATTAAAATTATTCTTAGTTTTCACTATCTAGGGGAATCCTTCAGCGTTTCCCTGGAAGAGCCAAAGAAAAAACTTGAAAGTCTCTAACTAGAATGAGAGCTTAAGGAATGTGGGCTTCAAGTGCCAAGGTTTAGAATAATTTCCAGGGTTAAATTGACTACTAGAGGAAGTACACGTTAATCCAAGCTTTCCTTCTGGATTATTGTAACTTGAAGCTCCATGGATTTGTTAGTGCTCTCAGCTTGGGTCCTAGGAGCCCTGATTTTCACAGTATTGTCAATTCCGGGGGCTGTTCTGTGTATTGTAGTGTAGTTAGTGTTATCTCTGGCCTGTGTCTATTATGTGCAGGTAGGACTACCACAACTGGGAGATGTTTCTAGGAGCTGGGGAGATAGCTCAGGAATATATATATATATATATATATATATATATATATATATATGAATGATATCTTTTGATGATTGTTATCCTTTGGGTCAAATGCTAATTCTGGAGCCAAGAGATAGCCAAGAGATAAATCAAATATAGATCAGATAAATTATCCATTCCATGAAAGTATTCTTAATTTCCTAAGTGAGCTGGAATAGAGGTAAATTTTTTTTGGGGGGGGGAGGGGAGATGATCATCCAAATCTAACACCTTTGGGAACATGGTTGACATTTGCATTTAGTATGAAAAAGCTGTTATGAATTCCAAAAACCATACTAAGATGCCATAAGCCAGATCCTTTGAATGGTGAAGTGTAACGATTGCGCTATGTCCACCTTAAAGTAACTGCGCTATCCCTTTGATTGAGATAATTAGTCTGGTGTAGACTGGGTGGTTCGCTCAGAGCAGACTGCAAGCAATAATCACCAGATAAGAGATTATTCTAGACCTGCTTCCCACACAGCACGGCTAACTGTATGTTTTCCTGGGGAGGAAGTTAGCTACAAACTTCCACCATGATTTTTAATACGGCAGAGCATAGGGTGTAATTTACAATGAAATTATTTGACCAATATGTGATGGGAATTTGTATTTTAATATTTTCTTTTTTTCTCATCCCACTTGGGATTTATTATACATTTCTTTTTTAAATTTATTTATTCACTTTCCATACCAATCATAGCCACCTTCCTTCCTCTCCTCCCAGCCCCACCTTCTCATCCCCGTTTTCCCAATTCCATTCTCAGAGAAGGAGCCCCCCTGGCACGTTTTCTCCCACTGAGACCAGACAGGGCAGCCCAGCTGGGGGAAAGGGAACTCAAGCCAGGCAACAGAATCTCAATCTTGCAACTTTAAAACACAAGTGTAGGTAGTGAGCAGAAGGTTTTATTTTGATGAGTATCAAAGAGCCTGACTTTTAAAGTGTAGGTGATAGCAGTTCACACTGAGGTCCTCGTGCCTCTGCAGCAAGCAAGCATTTGCCAGTTGAATAGTCTTCCCTGGGAAATAACTTTCCTTCCTTCCTTCCTTCCTTCCTTCCTTCCTCCCTTCCTCCCTTCCTTCCTCCTTCCCTCCCTCCCTCTTTCTTTCTTTCTTTCTCTCTCTCTTTCTTTCTTTCTTTCTTTCCTTCCTCCCTCCCTCTCTCTCCCTCTCCCTTCCTTCCTTCTTCCCTCTTTCTTTCTTTTCTTTCTTTCTTTCTTTCTTTTTCTTCCTCCCTCCCTTCCTTCTTTTCTTTCTTTCTTTCTTTCTTTCTTTCTTTCTTTCTTTCTTTCTTTCTCTTTTTTCTTTCTTCTTTAGTTAAAAAGAAAGAAGATTAAAAAGTTCTTGTTTGGGTTATAGATATCACAACTAAGAAGTATCTTCCTTCCCTTCCCTTCCCTTCCCTTCCCTTCCCTTCCCTTCCTTTCCTCTCCCTCTCCCTTCCCCCTCCCTTTCTTTCCTCTCCCTCTCCCTTCCCCCTCCCTTTCTTTCCTTTTTTTCTTTTTAAATGAAGGGTTATTTACTGAACACTCAGGGAGGCAGACAGATCAGGATCTGAACATATCCCCAAAGAGAGATTGTACAACACTTTAAAAAATATTTTTAATCATTTTTTTACAGTTCAGTTGTTATCCCCTTCGGGGTCCACGCTCTGACAGTTCCTCATCCCATTCCTCCTCCCCCATCTCCAAGAGGATGTCTCCAATTCACCCCCTACCCTCCCAGGCCTCCCTCCCTCTCTAGGGCCTCAAGTCTCTCTAGGGTAAGGTGCATCTTGTCTCACTGAGGCCAGACCAGGCAGTCCTCTGCTGTATATGTGTCAGGGACCTCATATCAGCTAGTGTATGCTGCCTGGTTGGTGGCTCAGTGTCTGAAAGATCTCAGGGGTCTATGTTAGTTGAGATTGCTGGTCTCCCCATGGGGTTGCCCTCCTCCTCAGCTTCTTCCAACCTTTCCCTATTCAACCACGGGGGTCCCTGTCTTCTGTCCATTGGTTGGGTATAAGCATCTGCCTGTAACTCTTTCAGCTGCTTGTTGGGCCTCTTGGAGGTTAGCCATGCTAGGCTTTGTCTATAAGCACACCATAGCATCAGTAATAGTGTTAGGCTTTGGAGCCTCCCCTTGAGCTGAATCTCAATTTAGGCCTGCAACTAGACCTCCTTTCCCTTGTGATAGCCAGAAGCTGGAAACAACCCAGATATCTTACAACAGAAGACTGGCTATAGAAAATGTAGTTCATTTACACAATGGAATACTATTCAGCTGTTAAGAATGAGGACATCAATGAGCTTTGCAGGCAAATAGAACTAGAAAATATCATCCTGAATGAGGCAACTCAAACCCAAAAGGACACACATGGTATCTTCTCTTTGTTTCTTATTGAGATAAGGTTTCTCTTTGTATCCTGACTGTCAGAGATCTAACTGCCTCTGTCTCCTGAGTGTTGGGATTCTTTAATCCCATGTATGTATCACCATGCTTGACAGAGAAGCCTCTCTGGTTTAGTAACTTTTAACCCCCCCACTCCCTTTCCATGCAAAATTTGAAAATTAGGATTAATATAAAATTTTAACACAGAGAAGTTTACCAAGAGCTAAGTATATATTTTATATTTTCATATCATATTAACGATATGAAATATTTATTAGAAGCTAAGTGTAGTCACACATTTCTAAGAAACAGTTTACAGCATTGAGATAGTAATGCCGTTGACTGACAACCAGGGTTAAAATTTTAATTAAACAGTACAAGGGCAGTGGCTTTTATTATTACCAGATAGGAGTGCCTTGTCACCTGGGGAGGGCAAAATTTGTAAGTAGCTAGAGCAGAGGGTCTGCCTTAATTTCTGTCAGAAAGAAAGGCAAACAAGGCAGCAGCTCTCTGCTCCCAGACCCGGTGAGAGAGAAACCCAACCGCCTGGTCAGGTGGGCACTCCTGAGGCTGCAGAGCGGAAGAGACCACCAACACTGCTCACCCCTGCCCACATCCCTGGCGCAAGAGGAAACTGTATAAGGCCTCTGGGCTCCCGTGGGGGAGGGCCCAGGAGCGGCAGGACCCCGCCGGACCCTGAAGGAAACAGACCGGATAAACAGTTCTCTGCACCCAAATCCCGTGGGAGGGAGAGCTAAACCTTCAGAGAGGCGGACAAGCCTGGGAAACCAGAAGAGACTGCCCCCTGCACACACATCTCGGACGCCAGAGGAAAAAGCCAAAGACCATCTGGAACCCTGGTGCACTGAAGCACCCGGAAGGGGTGGCACAGGTCTTCCTATTTGCTGCCGCTGCAGAGAGCCCCTGGGCAGCACCCCACGAGCAAACCCGAGCCTCGGGACCACAGGTAAGACCAAATTTTCTGCTGCAAGAAAGCTGCCTGGTGACCTCAAGACACAGGCCCACAGGAACAGCTGAAGACCTGTAGAGAGGAAAAACTACACGCCCGAAAGCAGAACACTCTGTCCCCATAACTGACTGAAAGAGAGGAAAACAGGTCTACAGCACTCCTGACACACAGGCTTATAGGACAGTCTAGCCACTGTCAGAAACAGCAGAACAAAGTAACACTAGAGATAATCTGATGGCGAGAGGCAAGCACAGGAACCCAAGCAACAGAAACCAAGACTACATGGCATCATCGGAGCCCAATTCTCCCACCAAAACAAACATGGAATATCCAAACACACCAGAAAAGCAAGATCTAGTTTCAAAATCATATTTGATCATGATGCTGGAGGACTTCAAGAAAGACATGAACACACTTAGGGAAGCACAGGAAAACATTAATAAACAAGTAAAAGCCTACAGAGAGGAATCGCAAAAATCCCTGAAAGAATTCCAGGAAAACACAATCAAACAGTTGAAGGAATTAAAAATGGAAATAGAAGCAATCAAGAAAGAACACATGGAAACAACCCTGGATATAGAAAACCAAAAGAAGAGACAAGGAGCTGTAGATACAAGCTTCACCAACAGAATACAAGAGATGGAAGAGAGAATCTCAGGAGCAGAAGATTCCATAGAAATCATTGACTCAACTGTCAAAGATAATGTAAAGCGGAAAAAGCTACTGGTCCAAAACATACAGGAAATCCAGGACTCAATGAGAAGATCAAACCTAAGGATAATAGGTATAGAAGAGCGTGAAGACTCCCAGCTCAAAGGACCAGTAAATATCTTCAACAAAATCATAGAAGAAAACTTCCCTAACCTAAAAAAAGAGATACCCATAGACATACAAGAAGCCTACAGAACTCCAAATAGATTGGACCAGAAAAGAAACACCTCCCGTCACATAATTGTCAAAACACCAAACGCACAAAATAAAGAAAGAATATTAAAAGCAGTAAGGGAAAAAGGTCAAGTAACATATAAAGGCAGACCTATCAGAATCACACCAGACTTCTCGCCAGAAACTATGAAGGCCAGAAGATCCTGGATTGATGTCATACAGACACTAAGAGAACACAAATGCCAGCCCAGGTTACTGTATCCAGCAAAACTCTCAATTAACATTGATGGAGAAACCAAGATATTCCATGACAAAACCAAATTTACACAATATCTTTCTACAAATCCAGCACTACAAAGGATAATAAATGGTAAAGCCCAACATAAGGAGGCAAGCTATACCCTAGAAGAAGCAAGAAACTAATTGTCTTGGCAACAAAACAAAGAGAATGAAAGCACACAAACATAACCTCACATCCAAATATGAATATAACGGGAAGCAATAATCACTATTCCTTAATATCTCTCAATATCAATGGCCTCAACTCCCCAATAAAAAGACATAGATTAACAAACTGGATACGCAACGAGGACCCTGCATTCTGCTGCCTACAGGAAACACACCTCAGAGACAAAGACAGACACTACCTCAGAGTGAAAGGCTGGAAAACAACTTTCCAAGCAAATGGTCAGAAGAAGCAAGCTGGAGTAGCCATTCTAATATCAAATAAAATCAATTTCCAACTAAAAGTCATCAAAAAAGATAAGGAAGGACACTTCATATTCATCAAAGGAAAAATCCACCAAGATGAACTCTCAATCCTAAATATCTATGCCCCAAATACAAGGGCACCTACATACGTAAAAGAAACCTTACTAAAGCTCAAAACACACATTGCACCTCACACAATAATAGTGGGAGATTTCAACACCCCACTCTCATCAATGGACAGATCATGGAAACAGAAATTAAACAGTGATGTAGACAGACTAAGAGAAGTCATGAGCCAAATGGACTTAACGGATATTTATAGAACATTCTATCCTAAAGCAAAAGGATATACCTTCTTCTCAGCTCCTCATGGTACTTTCTCCAAAATTGACCATATAATTGGTCAAAAAACGGGCCTCAACAGGTACAGAAAGATAGAAATAATCCCATGCGTGCTATCGGACCACCACGGCCTAAAACTGGTCTTCAATAACAATAAGGGAAGAATGCCCACATATACGTGGAAATTGAACAATGCTCTACTCAATGATAACCTGGTCAAGGAAGAAATAAAGAAAGAAATCAAAAACTTTTTAGAATTTAATGAAAATGAAGATACAACATACTCAAACTTATGGGACACAATGAAAGCTGTGCTAAGAGGAAAACTCATAGCGCTGAGTGCCTGCAGAAAGAAACAGGAAAGAGCATATGTCAGCAGCTTGACAGCACACCTAAAAGCTCTAGAACAAAAAGAAGCAAATACACCCAAGAGGAGTAGAAGGCAGGAAATAATCAAACTCAGAGCTGAAATCAACCAAGTAGAAACAAAAATGAGCATAGAAAGAATCAACAGAACCAAAAGTTGGTTCTTTGAGAAAATCAACAAGATAGATAAACCCTTAGCCAGACTAACGAGAGGACACAGAGAGTGTGTCCAAATTAACAAAATCAGAAATGAAAAGGGAGACATAACTACAGATTCGGAGGAAATTCAAAAAATCATCAGATCTTACTATAAAAACCTATATTCAACAAAATTTGAAAATCTTCAGGAAATGGACAATTTCCTAGACAGATACCAGGTATCGAAGTTAAATCAGGAACAGATAAACCAGTTAAACAACCCCATAACTCCTAAGGAAATAGAAGCAGTCATTAAAGGTCTCCCAACCAAAAAGAGCCCAGGTCCAGACAGGTTTAGTGCAGAATTCTATCAAACCTTCATAGAAGACCTCATACCAATATTATCCAAACTATTCCACAAAATTGAAACAGATGGAGCCCTACCGAATTCCTTCTACGAAGCCACAATTACTCTTATACCTAAACCACACAAAGACACAACAAAGAAAGAGAACTTCAGACCAATTTCCCTTATGAATATCGACGCAAAAATACTCAATAAAATTCTGGCAATCCGAATTCAAGAGCACATCAAAACAATCATCCACCATGACCAAGTAGGCTTCATCCCAGGCATGCAGGGATGGTTTAATATACGGAAAACCATCAACGTGATCCATTATATAAACAAACTGAAAGAACAGAACCACATGATCATTTCATTAGATGCTGAGAAAGCATTTGACAAAATTCAACACCCCTTCATGATAAAAGTCCTGGAAAGAATAGGAATTCAAGGCCCATACCTAAACATAGTAAAAGCCATATACAGCAAACCAGTTGCTAACATTAAACTAAATGGAGAGAAACTTGAAGCAATCCCACTAAAATCAGGGACTAGACAAGGCTGCCCACTCTCTCCCTACTTATTCAATATAGTTCTTGAAGTTCTAGCCAGAGCAATCAGACAACAAAAGGAGATCAAGGGGATACAGATCGGAAAAGAAGAGGTCAAAATATCACTATTTGCAGATGACATGATAGTATATTTAAGTGATCCCAAAAGTTCCACCAGAGAACTACTAAAGCTGATAAACAACTTCAGCAAAGTGGCTGGGTATAAAATTAACTCAAATAAATCAGTTGCCTTCCTCTATACAAAAGAGAAACAAGCCGAGAAAGAAATTAGGGAAACGACACCCTTCATAATAGACCCAAATAATATAAAGTACCTCGGTGTGACTTTAACCAAGCAAGTAAAAGATCTGTACAATAAGAACTTCAAGACACTGAGGAAAGAAATTGAAGAAGACCTCAGAAGATTGAAAGATCTCCCATGCTCATGGATTGGCAGGATTAATATAGTAAAAATGGCCATTTTACCAAAAGCAATCTACAGATTCAATGCAATCCCCATCAAAATACCAATCCAATTCTTCAAAGAGTTAGACAGAACAATTTGCAAATTCATCTGGAATAACAAAAAACCCAGGATAGCTAAAGCTATCCTCAACAATAAAAGGACTTCAGGGGGAATCACTATCCCTGAACTCAAGCAGTATTACAGAGCCATAGTGATAAAAGCTGCATGGTATTGGTACAGAGACAGACAGATAGACCAATGGAATAGAATTGAAGACCCAGAAATGAACCCACACACCTATGGTCACTTGATTTTTGACAAAGGAGCCAAAACCATCAAATGGAAAAAAGATAGCATTTTCAGCAAATGGTGCTGGTTCAACTGGAGGGCAACATGTAGAAGAATGCAGATCGATCCATGCTTATCACCCTGTACAAAGCTTAAGTCCAAGTGGATCAAGGACCTCCACATCAAACCAGACACACTCAAACTAATAGAAGAAAAACTAGGGAAGCATCTGGAACACATGGGCACTGGAAAAAATTTCCTGAACAAAACACCAATGGCTTATGCTCTAAGATCAAGAATCGACAAATGGGATCTCATAAAACTGCAAAGCTTCTGTAAGGCAAAGGACACTGTGGTTAGGACAAAACGGCAACCAACAGATTGGGAAAAGATCTTTACCAATCCTACAACAGATAGAGGCCTTATATCCAAAATATACAAAGAACTCAAGAAGTTAGACCGCAGGGAAACAAATAACCCTATTAAAAAATGGGGTTCAGAGCTAAACAAAGAATTCACAGCTGAGGAATGCCGAATGGCTGAGAAACACCTAAAGAAATGTTCAACATCTTTAGTCATAAGGGAAATGCAAATCAAAACAACCCTGAGATTTCACCTCACACCAGTGCGATTGGCTAAGATCAAAAACTCAGGTGACAGCAGATGCTGGCGAGGATGTGGAGAAAGAGGAACACTCCTCCATTGTTGGTGGGATTGCAGACTGGTAAAACCATTCTGGAAATCAGTCTGGAGGTTCCTCAGAAAATTGGACATTGAACTGCCTGAGGATCCAGCTATACCTCTCTTGGGCATATACCCAAAAGATGCCTCAACATATAAAAGAGACACATGCTCCACTATGTTCATCGCAGCCTTATTTATAATAGCCAGAAAATGGAAAGAACCCAGATGCCCTTCAACAGAGGAATGGATACAGAAAATGTGGTACATCTACACAATGGAATATTACTCAGCTATCAAAAACAACGAGTTTATGAAATTCGTAGGCAAATGGTTGGAACTGGAAAATATCATCCTGAGTGAGCTAACCCAATCACAGAAAGACATACATGGTATGCACTCATTGATAAGTGGCTATTAGCCCAAATGCTTGAATTACCCTAGATCCCTAGAACAAACGAAACTCAAGACGGATGATCAAAATGTGAATGCTTCACTCCTTCTTTAAATGAGGAAATAGAATACCCTTGGCAGGGAAGGGAGAGGCCAAGATTAAAACAGAGACTGAAGGAACACCCATTCAGAGCCTGCCCCACATGTGGCCCATACATATACAGCCACCCAATTAGACAAGATGGATGAAGCAAAGAAGTGCAGACCGACAGGAGCCGGATGTAGATCGCTCCTGAGAGACACAGCCAGAATACAGCAAATATAGAGGCGAATGCCAGCAGCAAACCACTGAACTGAGAATAGGTCCCCTATTGAAGGAATCGGAGAAAGAACTGGAAGAGCTTGAAGGGACTCGAGACCCCAAAAGTACAACAATGCCAAGCAACCAGAGCTTCCAGGGACTAAGCCATTACCTAAAGACTATACATGGACTGACCCTGGACTCTGACCCCATAGGTAGCAATGAATATCCTAGTAAGAGCACCAGTGGAAGGGGAAGCCCTGGGTCCTGCTAAGACTGAACCCCCAGTGAACTAGTCTATGGGGGGAGGGCGGCAATGGGGGGAGGGTTGGGAGGGGAACACCCATAAGGAAGGGGAGGGGGGAGGGGGATGTTTGCCCGGAAACCGGGAAAGGGAATAACACTCGAAATGTATATAAGAAATACTCAAGTTAATAATAAAAAAAAAAAAAAAAGAAAGGCAAACAAAGTCATTCGGGAGGCAGAGGCAGGCAGATCTCTGTGAGTTCGAGGGCTGCCTACTCTATATAGTAAGTTCCAGGACAGCCAAGATTTCATAGTGAGAGCTGGCCTCAAAAAATCAAGACCAAGACCTACTCCCTGCACCACCTCCCCCTGACAAAAATCTGACCCAACCATAACCTAACCAAACCAAAAGGCAGAGAGAGGCTGGAGAGAAATCAGTGGTTAAGATCACTTGTTGCTCTTGTAGATAGATGACTTGGGTTCACATGGCAATGTATAAACATCTATGACTCTGGTTCTAGGGAAACTATGCCCTCCTCTTGCCCATTCTGGCTCCTGTATATATGCGATGAATATCCATCAACTTAGGCACTCATTTATGCACATAAAATAAATAAATATATTTTAAAGGGCAAACAGTAAACCATTTCTCATTTCTTCATTTAATACATGAGATTAGGTAGGGAAAATATAAAAAAAATGGAGTTGCACCAACAGTGCAATTTAAACCATTTAATTACAAGCCTTATAAAATTAGATTATATGTTGCTAAGTTTTAAGAATTAAATATGCAAATATTTTGAAAAATAAGTGTTTCAGGAGAAGAGACGGGTGGGAATGAATGTGGAAGGTAGAATTGCTGAGAGACTGAATTTCGATGGAAAGCCTGTAGGGGCCCTTTACATCTGTCTCACATGCGTCTTTGCAGTAAAGAATTACATCAGATATTTCTGGTGATCGTTTTCATGTCCAAGTTAAGAGTGAAAAGCGTGTAATTAATCTTAAAAGACTACCTGTAGGGTCACTTCCACATGGCCAAGGATTTGGCCTCTGTCAGAGTGATGTTTGATGTTTGAGGGTGGCTCTTGGGAACTTGTCACCAAGGAAAAAGAAGCATTTGAATTTATCTGTTCACCCAGAGGAGTATTAAAGCATACTCTGACTTCTGAAGTCTGTTTGAACGTCGAATGCCTTCCTTTGAGACTACTTTGCTGTTCACTTGTAAAACTGGAAAAGGGCATTGCTGCCATTGCTGTAGTCTCTTAGTTAGGAGCAGAGACTGAGCAGTGGCCACCAGCAGGGATAACTTAAGGGCCCCTCAGAACGCTCTTCTACCAAAACATATCTGCCTGCATGAAGCCTATATATTTCTCTTTCTTGAACTGATTGAAATTCTGCCTACACACAGTGCCCTCTTTAAAACATATATTCCAGGGAAGGTTAAATAGTCTATTAATCGATCATTCACAGTCCTATGGGACTTAGTTTAATTAAATTGCTTTTTTTTCTAGGTAATGGAAGTTTTGATGAGGGTCAGGAGGAGAGAGAAGGGAAGTAGTTTTGTCCCTGAGGCTAGCCTGAGCTGAATGCCAAAGTGAACTCACTTTTGACATCGGAAGGACACAGGATGATACCAGGGACGAAGAAGAGAAGAGATAGAACTAGGAGAGTAAAGAAAGAAAAGAAGTATGGGCGAATATTCAAAAAAATGTTGAAGCATATTTTTTAAAATTTCTTTTTTAGAATTTAGGTTATTTTACTGACTTTGACTAATGTGATTAATGCACTCAAAGCTGCATATAGATGATATCAACCTGTATCCCCATGTTGCTTTGAACATTTATGTGATTATTAATTTTGTTTCAGGTTGATTTTTTTTATTAACTTGAGTATTTCTTATTTACATTTCGAGTGTTATTCCCTTTCCCGGTTTCCGGGCAAACATCCCCCTCCCCCCTCTCCTTCTTTATGGGTGTTCCCCTCCCCATCCTCCCCCATTGCCGCCCTCCCCCCATAGTCTAGTTCACTGGGGGTTCAGTCTTAGCAGGACCCAGGGCTTCCCCTTCCACTGGTGCTCTTACTAGGATATTCATTGCTACCTATGGGGTCAGAGTCCAGGGTCAGTCCATGTATAGTCTTTAGGTAATGGCTTAGTCCCTGGAAGCTCTGGTTGCTTGACATTGTTGTACATATGGGGTCTCGAGCCCCTTCAAGCTCTTCCAGTTCTTTCTCTGATTCCTTCAACGGGGGTCCTATTCTCAGTTCAGTGGTTTGCTGCTGGCATCCGCCTCTGTATTTGCTGTATTCTGGCTGTGTCTCTCAGGAGCGATCTACATCCGGCTCCTGTCAGTCTGCACTTCTTTGCTTCATCCATCTTGTCTAATTGGGTGGCTGTATATGTATGGGCCACATGTGGGGCAGGCTCTGAATGGGTGTTCCTTCAGTCTCTGTTTTAATCTTTGCCTCTTTATTCCCTGCCAAGGGTATTATTGTTCCCCTTTTAAAGAAGGAGTGAAGCATTCACATTTTGATCATCCGTCTTGAGTTTCATTTGTTCTAGGCATCTAGGGTAATTCAAGCATTTGGGCTAATAGCCACTTATCAATGAGTGCATACCATGTGTGTCTTTCTGTGATTGGGTTACCTCACTCAGGATGATATTTTCCAGTTCCAACCATTTGCCTACGAATTTCATAAACTCGTTGTTTTTGATAGCTGAGTAATATTCCATTGTGTAGATGTACCACATTTTCTGTATCCATTCCTCTGTTGAAGGGCATCTGGGTTCTTTCCAGTTTCTGGCTATTATAAATAAGGCTGCTATGAACATAGTGGAGCATGTGTCTTTTTTATATGTTGGGGCATCTTGTGGGTATATGCCCAAGAGAGGTATAGCTGGATCCTCAGACAGTTCAATGTCCAATTTTCTGAGGAACCTCCAGACTGATTTCCAGAATGGTTGTACCAGTCTGCAATCCCACCAACAATGGAGGAGTGTTCCTCTTTCTCCGCATCCTCGCCAGCATCTGCTGTCACCTTTCAGGTTGATTTTGATCTGTTGTCTGCTCTCAGCAATTTTGTTTCAGGTTGATTTTGATCTGTTGTCTGCTCTCAGCAGCACATGCATACACATGCACACACATGCATACACACACGCGCGCACACACACACACACGCCTACTTCTGGGTTAGGGGCATGGAAGAGTGCACAGTTAAAGATTAAATCTGTGAGTTCACCTTCGGTTGTAAACCTGATTACATGGGGAATCCAAGGCAATGTAAGGTTGGTTACACCGTTCTCTCACAGGGAGGTTAAACTTAAAAGATGCTGAGTACACAGCAGGGCCCTGGATTGAATCATCTCTCACGATCTCAAGGCGATCTCAAGGCGTACAATTAACTAGGTTGCAAGGTTCAGCAAATGCTTACCCTTCTTAAAGGCAGGAGGTATTCTCAGAGGAAGATAGCAGCACCCGCTTCGGCAGCCCTCACCTGCCGCGGCAGTGTCTTCTCCGTGAGTAGCTCTCCCGTCCGAATCTGCCTTCTCCAGTTCCACCCAACACTGCACAATGCTCATGTTTTCTTGGCCAGTGTTCTTCTGTAACCTATCCACTTAAGTACTATATTTTTTTTCCCTTACATTTAGGCGTGTGACTTGAGGGAGGGAAACGTCATTATCCATTTTTTCTCAAGGGAGTAACATGTGTCTTAAAAAAATGTTGTATCGCTTAAAATTACCTTTGGCTTTAAAGGAATTTTAGTAGGTCATACTTAAGTTTAAGTGTCTGACAAGTTTCTTATATGTTCCTCATTACCCCTTATGGAATTTGTCTTCCGTGGAATACTAGACGGAGCCAGTAAATCCATAATGTTTGGGTAATTTTGAAACACAAACCTAAATCATAGCTGAATGTGTTAGGGCAGAATGTGTGCAAGTTTTGTTGAGGCAAATCTGTGTCCTAGTAAAACAATGAAGACAAAATTCATATAGCCATCCATATATATATGCATGTATAATATATGCATATAATATATCCATCATATATGCCCATATATTCATATATATGTGTATGTTATACACACACACACACACACACACACACACACACAAGTATACTTGAGGTAAGTATTGCTTAAAGCAGTCTCTGGCTTTTGCCTGGTTTCGTAGCTACAAGGCAGGAAAAGACACAGGGAGTGATGTGAATGCTGCCGCTGTTAGAGGAGACGGTTGCTAGAAGGCTCGAAGGAAAGGACTAGCAATGGGAGGAAGGGAGGCACCTCAGGGCAAAGAGTCAAGATTTACTTTTTCCTCCTCACCTGCGTCTTGCTTCTTACGGTTTGAAAGGGAGATCTGAGAATGATCTAGCTCTTAGAACTTCAGACCAAGAGAGAAAGACAAATCCTAGATCTAGATTAGCTCTTCTGTTGATCCCTTATTTTCCTCTGTCAGAAAGGATTATGTAAATCAGGGCAATGTTCGTGTAAACCATCAAGTGAGCACAAACCTCCCTTAATGTTTCTTAATTAGGTCATCAAAAATGCCACCGAGGGAATTGTGCTGGCATTATATAGAATATCTGGAATCCAATGTTGAGGACACAGGCGTGTTTTGTAGAAGAAGGGGATAGGGAAGGTATAGGGGCTTATGGACAAGAAACCAGGAAAGGGGAATAACATTTGAAATGTAAGTAAGTAATACCCAATTTAATAAAGATGGAGAAAAAAATAAGAGAGGCAGTCCTCACCAGTATAAACCACACTGCGGTACTGTAACAGTTGGTATAATGTCCTATCTGAGCTATTGTTTTTTGATGATGAAAGTGATGATGATGACGATGACGGCGATGATGGTGATAGTGTGTAAAATGAGACGCCGTAATGTTTTTAGGATGAAGGCCGATATCAGATGGAATGTAGTTTGATTTTAATTGAATTAGCTGCATTTACTCTTAGCCTTCATCTTCGTGGGAGTTACAAAAGATGGACTTGGTTGTCCGTATACGTCATGTAAATATGTATTTAAATGAAACGTTTTGCAAATTCTGTAACTACAAGATGCTTTATGTCAAGGGACTCATGTCGCTAGGGACCTCTTTTGAGGAAAAGCTATTTAAATAAGTACTTTGGGATTTTGGGGTCTGTAGAGAACCTTATCCCTGAATTGCAACTGATTAGGCTTTTGATAAATGAATCTGGAGAAGACACGAGACTTTCTTCCTATTCCACCATTGGACGTACCTCTAACTTATTATGTAACTAAGCAATTAAATGTACCTCCTCTCCTGGTATCAGCTGACTCGTAGAAAAAGCCAGATGAACAAGGCCTGCAGGATCAAGATGCTTTTAAAACAGTGTGGAGCAGCTGCAGTCCCTGTCATCAGTGGTCCTGTCTCAGGGACAGGGTGCATGGCCAAAAGGACTTAATAGCTTGCTCTGAAGTTCTGCTTCATAGAAGACTAAGTGAAATGGTTGATTCCCTTTCATATTTAGCATAGTTCTTTCTGATGCTCTATGAGGTAATTGCATGGTGAGCTGAGTATGGATTCTGGAAGAAGATAGCATTTCCCCAAGGCTAGCATCTGCTGTTACCATTTAAGCCATCCTTCTAAGCAAGCACTCTCCCCCTTATAAGCTTGCTGTAGCTGACTTAAAAGATCACTCTGTTAATTTGATTTTATTCTATTCATTACTCATAAACTCACACAAGCCTCAGATTTCCCTACCAATGAAGAAATTCCCCTGTCACACTTTTTAAGCTCTTAGATATGGTTAAAAAGTTTGCCACACAGCTTTTCTTAATATATTGCCAAACATTATCTTATCATATATTAATTTTATTACTTATTTGATTCATGATTCTTTTTAAAGTTTTGCTTCCTTGAATTTGAGAGCGATTACCTTTCCTCCTTGTTCTTGTTTTTCTTGACATTTTCAAATGTATTACCTTTAATAGTAAGCTTATTTTGGGAAGCTTCTATCTTTAATGAGGGTATTAAAATGAGTTCTTATGTTTCCTACTGTAAGAGAAAGAGAAGGGAGAGGAAGAGGAGGAGGAAGAAGAAGAATCTTTTCACTCCTGCCCAATTTCAAAGGGACATCAGGAGAGCCTGTGGCTTGGAACTGGGCTTGTGGTTTTTGATCATTTATTGTGCGATTATCTTTTTAAGTGGGGACTCTCTCAATGGAGATTCTTACAATCGTTTTATTGTTAGTCATAAAGCTATGTGTGCAGAAAGTGTGAGTTGCTTCCTGTCATTTCTTGGCTCTATATTTTGTTATTTGCTTCACATAGTGACCTAGGCCACAGCAGTCCTTGACCCAAAGAGTATGGACTCATGGACTCCTAGTGGTTCTCATGTACTCTGAGAGTTTCAGGGATAGCATATTACTTTCTTGTTGCTGTGATCAACCTGATAAGAAGTAATTAAGTGGAGGAAGGATGTATGGACCCATGGATTGAGCCATGGTAGAAATGGCATGGCAGCTACTTGCTTCCATATAGGTAGGTTAGGACGCAGAGAAGGGAGACAAAGTGGGCACTCAGCTGGCCTTCTCCTTCCTCCTCCTTGTAAGTTCTGGCCTCCGAGTCATGAGACGGTACACCTAACCCGCAGGGCTGCTCTTGTGTTTGAGTTTATCCTATCTGGGAAAGCTCTCACAGAAACTAAACCTTTGCCTCTTTGGTTTCTGAATCCAATGAGGCAGCACTAGCCATCCTTTCTGGTTAGGTTAATTTATAGTTGTCTGGACCCAAAGGCAGCTAAGGAATGCGGACAGCAGGAGCAACAGTCTTCTCCAGGCAAGAGCACACACGTTGGTTATCTAGTACCAAATGGTCAGTCCTGAAAAGATACATTTAAGTAAGATTATATAGACCGAGCAGGTTGTATTGTGTGTGTGTGTGTGTGTGTGTGTGTGTGTGTGTGTGTGTGTATGTGTATGTGTGTGTGCGCGTGTGTGTTCATTCGTTCCAATAAACCATGATCAATGCCTTGATACATTTTACTTAATGATAATTATGATAATGATAATGATGATGACGACGACGACGACGATGATGATAATAATAATGGTAATAATCTCTGAAGGTAGTCTAACAGTCCTGTTGGAGAAGACATCTCCAATGGAAAGTGTCTGGAAAATTCTAGACCCCAATTGTTATTTAGTGCTAAATTGTTATTTAGCCTCAGGAATGCTGTGTGTGTACTCTGCTAATGGCCATATCCCCAGCCCTTTGAACTGGTGTTTATTTATTTGTTATTCATTATTTCTGTGCTGAGAATTGAACCCAAGGCCTGTGTGTGCTATGCTCTTCTCCCGAGGTAACTTACTAGCTATGTGGCTTGTATATTTGGACCAGTTTCATCATGTTTATTACTGTTCCACTCTCAGCCTTCTGCTATGTTATTTTAATCTCACGTAAGTAGTTCTTAATAAAAAGCATTCTATTCTAAGTTGATTTCATCTTATGCAACCTTAGCTCTTTACTTAGAAAGGAAAATACTTGAAGAGCTAGCATGTCTGGATCCCATGTGCTACTGTCCTCACGTCTTTCTCGTTAGCGCATTTCATGCTTTTTGGTCACCCCATTCTCTATTATTTGTTCTTCCCTGTGTGGGGCTCACAAGGCTTTGGGGTCTCGGGGCCTCATTACTGCCCAGCCTTATCTGAGTCTGTCTGTGTTCAGGTTGCCTTTGCCTGTTTGTCTCTCCCCCTGTCCCTTTTTACTCGCTTTCTTTTTTGGGGGGAGGGGGAGGTATTTTTATTTATATTTCAAATGTTATTCCTTTTCCTGGTTTCCCGGCCATAAGCCTCCTATCCCACGCCCCTCTCCTTCCTCTATAAGGGTGTTCCTCCTCCCCAACCACCCCCCTTTCTGCCTTCCCCCCTGACATTCCCCTATACTGGGGGGGGGGGTTCCAGCCTTGGCAGGACCAAGGGCTTCTCTTCCCACTGGTTTCCAACAAGGCCATCCTCTGCTACATATGCAGCTGGAGCCATGGGTCTGTCTATGTGTAGTCTTACTGATGAAGCCAAGAAGTGCATGCTGACAGGAACCGGATATAGCTGTTTCCTGAGAGGCTCAGCCAGAGCATGACAAATACAGAGGCGAATGCTAGCAGCAAACCACCGAACTGAGAACTGGGTCCCTGTTGGAGGAATTAGAGAAAGGATTGAAGGAGCTGAAGGGGCTTGCCGCCCCATAAGAACAACAATACCAACCAACCAGCTCCCAGGGATTAAACTCACTTGCTTTCTTTTGGTCCCTAGAATTTAGGAGACCGTGGACCTTGTTACTGTTTGTCAAGAGCCAGCTTTTGCTTCTTTTGCCTGCCTCTGCTATGCCATTTAGTGGAATTGTTTTCTACCTTGGAACAGTTTTGTTCATTAATTTCTTCTATGTTTTTCAGAATTAATATTTTTTGCTTTGCCCCTAGAGTTATTAGAGTTGTTTTGTTTTGGTAAATACATTCGAGGCAGTCAATTTGCTGTTTGATACTACTTCATGTGCACCCTACAGGCATGATGTCCTTATGCATATTTTCCTCATCCCATGCCTAAATACTTAAATTTTTCTATTATAATGTATATTAAATTTAAGATTTATTCTCTCTAGAATTTTTTACATGAGTACTTACATTATCTTTGCTCCTTTCTTCTCCCCTAACATCTTCTGTCCTCCAGATTCCCTTTCAAATCCATTATGTATTTTTAATTATTATTACATATTCATAAGTATGTATATATGTACATATATATCTTGTTGATTACATTTGTATATATATATATATATATGTATATATATATATATATATGGTGTGTGTGTGTGTGTGTGTGTGTGTGTGTGTGTCTTTAGGGCTTACTTTGTGGGTTGGATAAGCTATCAGGGGCTTTATCCCTGGAGAGAACTGATCCTCTCTTAGTGGCTTTTAATTGCTCATTCTCCTCATCTAGAGGGAAGGCCTTATGGTATTTTCCTTCCTATATTGGCAGGGAAACTGGTATTGCCATTGTTCTGGTCTTATTTAGACTACCATTTTGTTGAGCTATCATGAGTGCAGTTTTCCTGTTATACATAACAGACACAGTCGCACACCAGACGTCCGATTCTCTGTTTCTGCAATCTTTGGCCGCCTCTCCCAGAATGTTTCCTGAGCCTTAGGTGTCGGGGTTGTGTTGTAGATGTATCAGTTGGATTGGACACTCCACTGTGATTTGACCAGTTGTGATTTTCTAATGGTTTCTGTTCACTACAGAAAGAAGCTCCTTTGATGAGGGATAAGAGCTACATTTCACTGTAGGTTTAAGGATAGGTATTTAGAATGCAACTAGAATTTATACTGCTTTAGGCAGCATAGATTAAAGCTGGATATCAACAATGGTAGAAACAACAGAAGACTTATAAACTCGTGAAACCTTGACAACTGGATAAAAAAATGGGAGAAGACAGAAATTAGGAAAGGATTTAAAGTCTTTCTAGAGTTGAATGAAAACAAGTGTACAACATACTTGAAATATAGTTCCCTATATTTAGTGATATATTAAAGTGATTCTAAGAGGCAGAGTCCCAGCTTTAGTGCCTATATAAGATCTCTGGAGAGACCTTATATTAGTAACTTAATACTATACTTGAACATTCCACACCAATATTAGAAATCATATCCAAAAGAAGTAGACATCAAGACATTCTCAAATTCACGGCTGAAGTCAATAAAATAGAAACAAGTGAGCAAGCAAACAAAAAATAATACAAAGTATCTGTGAAACAAAAGCTTTTCATTTGTATATTCTTGAGGTTTCTGTTAAAGGTTATACATAAATTTTAATTAAATTATTTTTTAATTAATTAAATTAAATTACTTTTTATTTTTATTTTATGTGCATGGGTATTTTGCCTACCTATCTGATGTGTGTGCAGTGCCCAAAAATGTCAGAAGGATGCATCAGATTCCCTGGGACTGGAGTTATAGATGGCTTTGAACTGCCAATTAAATCTGGGTCTTGTGGAGGAACAGCCAGTGCTCTTAACCACTGAGCCATCTCTCCAGCCCTCTCATCTGTATTTCTAATTGTCATTTTTTTTAATTGTCATTTTTTTAAAGTAGTGAGTATTCTTTGAATATTTTGAATAGCAGACCTTTATCAGAGAGACATTTAAAACATATTTTTTTCAGTCTAGTCTTCTCTTGAAAAATAATTTTTATAGAGAGAATGTTTAATTTTAATGAAGGCCAGTTTTCTAGCTCTTCCTTTTCATATATAATGCTTTTGGTGTTATGTCTGAAAAGAGTCAATATTAAAATGTGTTTCATGTTTCTCCTTACCTAAAAGGAATTTTTGTTTGATTCTCTGGCTAGTATAAAATCTTTTTGCAGATATTTTTTTCTTTTGCACTTCCTCCCCAGTTGTTCCAACACATTTGCTGAAATACATTTATTTTCTACCGCAATGCCTTGGTTACTTGGTTGAAGATTAGTAGATTATATTCATAAGAGTCTGCTTGTCTATTGATATATATGGATGTATATCAATCAATATATATTCAAGAAAGTGTAATTTTATCTACACTATGCATCCCTCATGTTTATAAAATTCTTCTGTCAGATGCATCCTGTTGTAAATTGTCTCTTCTCTCTGTGAGAGTTCAGGTAATTTATTTATTCATTATTCTTCCAAGACAGTGATTTCCAATGAATGAATGTCAAAATATTAGAAATGCATCAGTGAAGAAGGAATCCTTAAACCCCGGTGTTTATAGGCCTTATAATCTCTGATGTAAATACGTAAGCAAAGATAGAGATAGATAGTCATAAATTAATCCCCTAGTTACCACTAACTTTTGTCTTATCGTGCTTATTCATTGAAACTGTCCAAATGAGGCAGATTCTCCTCTAAATGATTTTTAATTTTTATTTAATAAAAAATTAGTTATGTGGGGTGGACATAAGCACTTTAACGCATGTCTGTAGAGCGGAGAGAGAGGGTACAGGTCCCTGGCGACTGGAACTAGAGGTACTTGTGAATTGCCTGATGTGAGTACCGGGAACTGAACCCTGGTCCTCTGAAAGAACAACACGAACTCTTACCTGTCGAGTGATCTCTCTAGCACCACTGACCTCCACCCAAGCAATTTATTAAAAAACCCACAAACTTCTCCTTGTGTCTTCGTTACTTTCAACGCCCAGAGTCAGTGGCGTCCTAGTGTCACCTGCACCCCTGCGACAAAGAAGGAAAAGAAGACGAGGTTTGGCCTGAACGTTTACATGGACAAGACAGTCTGTGACACTTGTTTGACCCACATTCTTGCAGCTAGACCTTGAGCGCAGTTCAAGAGTTCCTACGAAAGGGAGTTTACCATGGGCTCACGATGAAGAGAAAGCAAGTCTGGCTAGAGGTACAGTAGACTGGGCTGTGCCTCAGTTTAGTGAAAGCGCCGCAGATCCTTGGAGAGCATAGCTGCTGTAGTCCTTCAGAATAGTCCTGAGCTGGGCCAGTTTATCCGGGTCTGCAACCACTCCGGGCTGACTTGCCACTGAGAGTGGACTGCCTGGGCGGCGGGTGTGGTTATGAACAAGGTAACTTCCAGAGAGTGTGATTCCGAGAAGTAAGTGTCACAGCTCAAGGTTGTGCTCTGTGCGTTTCCATAAGTAGGGGACTGCTCTCTCTCTCTCTCTCTCTCTCTCTCTCTCTCTCTCTCTCTCTCTCTCTCTCTCTCTCTCCCTCCCTCCCTCCCTCCCTCCCTCCCTCCCTCCCTCCCCGAAGGCTTGCGTCATGCTTCTCAGTATCCACCAGGGGTGTAGATATATTGTAGTTAGGTTTGCACAAAGACAAAAACCCGAGAACAGAATATAGCAAGACAGAAAATGGAGACAAAGCACATGCACGACTTTTTCTTTATTTCCGATGCTTGCTGTAAAGTGTGGATTTATCTGTATTCATATTGCTCATCTGAGTGTGCTTTCAGCCTGAGACTTGCATCATTAGTTTAATACTCACAGGTCAAATATTGCCTGCCTTCTATTTCTCTTTTTCCTGAAACTTGCTTTCCATGCTCACTGGGATCCTTCAGTATTTATGTCTCTTATTTGATATTTCATCTTTTTTTCCCTCCTCTAAGCATTTCTGGGAAATCCTCCATGCCGTCTTCTAATTCTTAGTCTAATCCAATCTAGACTTACTTTGTACCTTGAACATACAATTTTTCCAAATAATATATTCTCCTTTTCCAAAATTCCAATCTCTTCTTTTTCATGTCTCTATTTTACTCCTGACTGCTTTACTTCGTAGTTTGATGTTCTCTTCGAAAGTCACCCCATCTCCTCCTCCTCTCATGGTAGAGTTCAGTGTCCGTTTAACTCCATCTCATGCCGTTTGCTGTTCCCATTCTCTATGGGATGTCAATTCATTACAATTATTGGTATCATTCATTACTTTTTCCAGTGATGGTTTGGAGCGCATGTTTTATGATTTTAAAGTTATCTTATAACCGCCTGGTTTACACAGAATAGAGATTTTTTTTCTGTTTTTTTTTTTTTTTTTTTTTTTTTTTGCGTTTTTGTATTTTCTGAGTCACACTGTGGCTGCTGGGAGGATTTCCAGTTCAGACCCAGCCATGGTTCTTCCTGGCTCTTGCCCCTGCACTGATGGGAATATTGCACATCCCGTTCCTTAGCCAGGGCCTGGCAGGGTCTGACCACATTTATGTTACTTCTTAAATAGGGAAGTTAGAATGAGCCATGCCTCTAGCAGGAAGTAGTCGCGTTTTCTGCTCCCTCTTGGCCATTGTTTTTAGTGGAGTCAGGTGCCACTCTGCCTTCTGTGGGGTTTATGCTGGTTTCTGGGTGTCTCAGCAGTGTCGAACCCTAGGAACCTTTACCTGCCTGTGGGGGCTGGGACACTGTCCGCACTGCTTCATTTCTGTCACTACACTGTCTTCTGGTTTGGGGTCCTTTGTGGATTAAAAGTGCATCTCTGACTCACTCCATTCCACAAAGAAAACCTGTTCCTACCTTCCTCTTTCTTTTGGTCTAGTCTTCTACAGAAGCCTCACTTATCTGCGGGATTAAAATATAATTTATTATCATATATCATGCTTGCACAATCTCTGACTCCCTTTCCTGTCTGATTATGTTGGTCATTATGGCCTCTGGCCTCTGGCCTCCCTCCTTCCTTCCTTCTTAATGATTTCTGCTCTTCCTACACTATCCACACTTTCCCGAGTCGGCTGCTTGTCTTAATTCTCTGAAAATGAGTCTTATCTGTATGTTAAAAATAACACCTAAAATATTCAACTCTAACATGGAAAGAGAGGCAGGAGTGTGTGAGTCAAATAGGAGAGTGCTTCCTGGAGCTGGGCCTTGCATCATTTTGGGTTATAAGGCTCATCATCATCACCATCATCATCACCATTATCACCACCACCATCATCACCATCATCATCACCATCATCACCACCATCATCACCATCATCATCACCATCATCACCACCACCATCATCACCATCATCACCACCACCACCATCATCACCATCACCATCTCATCACCATTATCACCACCACCATCGTCACCATCATCATCACCATCATCATCACCATCATCACCACCACCATCATCACCATCATCATCACCACCACCATCATCACCATCACCATCTCATCACCATTATCACCACCACCATCGTCACCATCATCATCACCATCATCATCACCATCATCACCACCATCATCACCATCATCATCACCATCATCACCACCATCATCACCATCATCACCACCATCACCATCATCACCACCACCATCATCATCACCATCACCATCATCACCATCATCATCACCATCATCACCACCATCATCACCACCACCATCATCACCATCACCATCATCACCATCATCATCACCACCATCATCATCATCATCATCACCATCATCATCACCAGCATCACCACCACCATCATCATCATCATCACCATCATCATCACCACCACCATCACCATCATCCATATTATGTTTTACAGGATAAAGAGTTTTGGTTAAGAGAATAAGTAACTATCTTGAGTTTTTTCTAACATAAGCAGCCTCCAAGACTCAGGACTCTAGTTTTCGAAACAGTGATGTCATGGCACATTTAATATAATAGCTGGTTGTATAAAACTCAAGACCAGTGAATGGGAACTAAGAACCTTGTAGGGGGAGTACGATTCCCCAGAAGAAGTTTATTTCTCAGGAATCGGGAGATCTGTATCCTGTTTTCCATTCATTCACAAACCCAGTGCTAAATGGATATATAAATTCTTTACATATACCTGAAATGCATTCTTCTTACCTGTAGGAAGGGGGCTCAGAGAAACTCTTAAGATTCTTTGCCATCTTCAAATTATATTACTTGAAGCTGTTACTTAAATATAAACTCTCCTACACCAGTATTTTTTGCAAGGTCTTGAGAATAAAGAAAGGAGAGTACACAGAAGGAATAGACTGTGATTGGCCTCAATTTCTTGGACTGGATCTTTAAATTTACTATTTCTCAGTACAGAACGATTCTCTGTACGATAGCTTTGACCTTTATTTTATTTTGTTTTATTTGTTGTAATTAATTTTTTAGCAATTTCATTGTTGCTTTTACCTATTTACAAAATGTCCCAAGCATATCAACAGGGAACTATTTTGCAAAGTGAGTATTTACTCTGTATTATTATTTATAAGATGTTAATGCCTTCTATTTTAGACATAAATGATTAAGGCCAAATACACTTTATAATAGCACTGTTTTTTTTTTTTTTTGAATTAATTTTTTTTTTGCTAAATCCTTCTTTTTTTTTTTACATTATTAAAACATTTTTTTTTATTAACTTGAGTATTTCTTATATACATTTCAAGTGTTATTCCCTTTCCCGGTTTCCGGGCAAAATCCCCCTCCCCCCTCCCCTTCCTTATGGGTGTTCCCCTCCCAACCCTCCCCCCATTGCCGCCCTCCCCCCATAGTCTAGTTCACTGGGGGTTCAGTCTTAGCAGGACCCAGGGCTTCCCCTTCCACTGGTGCTCTTACTAGGATATTCATTGCTACCTATGGGGTCAGAGTCCAGGGTCAGTCCATATATAGTCTTTAGGTAGTGGCTTAGTCCCTGGAAGCTCTGGTTGCTTGACATTGTTGTACTTTTGGGGTCTCGAGCCCCTTCAAGCTCTTCCAGTTCTTTCTCTGATTCCTTCAACGGGGGACCTATTCTCAGTTCAGTGGTTTGCTGCTGGCATTCGCCTCTGTATTTGCTGTATTCTGGCTGTGTCTCTCAGGAGCGATCTACATCCGGCTCCTGTCGGTCTGCACTTCTTTGCTTCATCCATCTTGTCCAATTGGGTGGCTGTATATGTATGGGCCACCTGTGGGGCAGGCTCTGAATGGGTGTTCCTTCAGTCTCTGTTTTAATCTTTGCCTCTCCCTTCCCAGCCAAGGGTATTCTTTTTCCTCATTTAAAGAAGGAGTGAAGCATTCACATTTTGATCATCCGTCTTGAGTTTCGTTTGTTCTAGGGATCTAGGGTAATTCAAGCATTTGGGCTAATAGCCACTTATCAATGAGTGCATACCATGTATGTCTTTCTGTGATTGGGTTAGCTCACTCAGGATGATATTTTCCAGTTCCAACCATTTGCCTACGAATTTCATAGACTCGTTGTTTTTGATAGCTGAGTAATATTCCATTGTGTAGATGTACCACATTTTCTGTATCCATTCCTCTGTTGAAGGGCATCTGGGTTCTTTCCATTTTCTGGCTATTATAAATAAGGCTGCGATGAACATAGTGGAGCACGTGTCTCTTTTATATGTTGAGGCATCTTTTGGGTATATGCCCAAGAGAGGTATAGCTGGATCCTCAGGCAGTTCAATGTCCAATTTTCTGAGGAACCTCCAGACTGATTTCCAGAATGGTTTTACCAGTCTGCAATCCCACCAACAATGGAGGAGTGTTCCTCTTTCTCCACATCCTCGCCAGCATCTAATAGCACTGTTTTAATCTATAAAAATAACACGAAAGCATGCACATCGTGTTTCATTTGTCATGTATTAATTTGGGAATCTTCATGAGATATTTTGAAACCATACGTGATATGTAAGAGTGCTTCACAGACGGGAGAGTCAGTCTTCTACTGTTGTCACTGGGAATATGTACCTTCACTTAGAGTTTTCTTACCAAAAATCTTTTCATTAAAAATTGTTAAAAACTAAAGTATAATTACACTACTTTTCTTTCCTTGAATTCCTTTCACTATTTCTTCCTCTCAAATTCATGGCTTCCTTTGTTATTGATACACAGACTCACATGCACGAATGTACACACACACACACACACACACACACACACACACACACACATTCAAAAATGTATAAAAAAGGCCTGCATAGTCCGTATAGTGATATATGTATATGTTTCAAGAGCTGACCACTTATCTTACGAAACTTTGTACATAAAAATGCATGATAAGACATAATACTCGTACATTTTATTCAAGAAAAGCTTAAGTCTTCCTGTCATGGGAGTTTGAGGTGAGAGAAATGTAGTAAAAGGTGGATCTTTCTGAAGCCAGCTGCTTGTGTGTTCACTGCTATTTTGGACCAAAGCACTTAGATTCATTTCTCATTTGGCTAATTATGTTCTTCCTGTCAAGGTCACTGTACTAGTCATATTGCAAAATGCATGGCAGGTTACATGGAGGTTTTAGTAGTAATAGGGTTTCTAAAGAGTAGGTTGTCTTGGAAAATGTAGAAGAATACAAAACTAAGACTTCAGAGCAACAGTGTGTGTGTGTGTGTGTGTGTGTGTGTGTGTGCGCGCAGATGTGCATATGCTATGGTGTGCATGTAGAGATCAAAAGGCAACCCTAGGTGTTGGTTCTTATCATCTTATCTTGTTTTAGACAGGATCTTTACTGTTTGTTCACTGTGTTGTCTAGGGTATCCAGGCTAAAAGCATCTCTGGGATTCTCCTGTCTCCATTTCTCATCTCCTTATTGGGGTCTTGTGATAGCAAACACTTGTCCTGCATGCTCTTACTCACATAAAATCCCCAAGAGGGATTTGAACTATGGAATTTACATTTCTTTCATAGAAAGCTAGCTCCCTAGAAGGGTCCCAGCTTTCTATGGTGCAATAGTACAGGCTTAGCCACATATACAATCAATGGAAGACAAAAGTTAGTACTTGGCCAGGTGGGTCTTCCAAAGTAACTCTGACACATCCGGCTTTTTAAAACAAAGCTCTGTGCTTCATATTTCTTTTGATGGACAATCAGCTGATAATAAATAAAAATATCTATGAGGATTAGAGCTTAGTTTCAGTCTTATGTGTCATTTTGAAAAAGTAATAGGTGTCAGTAAATGCATTTTAGTTGCTAAATAAGATATTGGGAAAGTGTATACTATTCCCAGGGGCATAGCTTAATGAATAATACATATTTACAAAGGGAACACATTGTAAACCACATTCCATAAATGTCAGAAATTACTAGGACTTATAGTCTCACCTGAGACTCTTAACTCCTCTCCCTAGAGGTTGTACTTAGTTTTGAACTTTATATCGACTGGAGCATAAATCAGATCCTCTTTATGCTGACTTACTCTTTAACATTGTCTGTGAGAACCAATGATCTTTGATTAAGTCCAGTGTCAAGGCTGCAAATTTTCCACTATGTACATCGTGCTTACATTATTTATTCTTCTTTTGGTGGACATTAGAATTGTTTCTATTATTTCGATTTTTACACAGTACTACTATGATCATCCTTACATGTATCTTTCAGTAAATGGTGTTGCCTTTTCCATAAGGAGTCAGAATTGTCTGGTTCATGGGTAGGAATTTAGTTTTTGAAGATTATTTCCAACCAGTTTAATAAATTGACCAATTAATTCTCCAATAGGCAGGGAGTGAATATTTGAGTTGATCTATGTCTTTGGGGATTTTAAAGAGTCGTTTATTTGGGTATGTGTCTGTAAATTTTAGCCTTATTTTTCCTAATAACAAATCAATTTTGAGTATTATCTAATTTCCATTTGGAAATCTGCCTTGTAATTTTTTCAGTGTTTTCTTTTGTTATAATTTTACTGATTTGTGAAAGTATCTTAGATGTCTGTGTTTTCAATTTTACATTATGTAGAGACTAAAATTACGCATTTCAGCTCCTTGGAGCAGTTGGTACCTTTACTCAAATGTGGCTCCACTTGACAATGATCGACTCTCACTAACACAGGCATAATATGCTTGATTCCCAGGAACTTCCGTACACATGTTTGATTTTGCTAAATCATTTTCGTATATGTATGTGCATATATGTATATATCCATGGGGGCGGCTAGAGTTATATCTTGAGTATCTTTCCTTATATCTCTCTACCTTATTATTATTTTTTGAGACAAATATCATTGAGCCAAGAGCCAGTATAGTTAAGCAGATTGGCTGGTCAGCAAGCTCCAGGAACCATGCTGTCTTCTCTTCCCTAGCGCTACACAGACATGAGCTAGAGGCACACGCCGCCCCATCCAGCCTCAAGTGAGATCTGAGTGTTTGAATTAAGGTCCCTGTGTTTGGGCAGCACACACTGGGGTAACTTCCACCTCACCAAATTATATTTCATAGATCACTGTAGTAATCCGTAGTCATGTGAGATGACAGAAAACCACGGCTTATTGAACATGACTCAGCAGAGTCGGCTTCCTTTCCCCCCCTTTTATTAAAAATACAATTTTTCCTCTCACATAATGTATCCCGGCAACACTTTTCCCTTTATCTAACATCCCAGTTCCTCCTCCCCTCCCCACCCCTCCCCTCCAATCCAGAACACACCCTTTCTGTCATTAGAAATCGAACAGACTTCTAAATAATAATAATGCAATAAAATTAAAAAAAGATAAAACAAAACCTAACACATTGGAATAGGACGAAATGAACTGAAAGGACAGCCCAAGGAAAAGCAAAACTAACAGATACAGATGTCGTGATCCATTCATTTTCACACTCAGGAATTCCATGGAAATACAAAGCTGGAAGCCATTTACTCATTTCCTCTTTAAGGGCCTCTGTCATATTCATAAAGACCACTTCAAGGTCTCTTACTTGTAGTTAAGCTATGTTGCAATGCTCAGGGCCTTCTGTGGTGTGGTTGCTGGCCCTAGTGGAGACATTTTGTCCTGGCTGTTCTTGTGTTTGTTACACTGGAGTCTACACAATTGGCTTTGGAAGACTGGAATTTTAGGTGCTGATTTCCTGTCTTGTCTTTGTTGGGGGAGGGGTGTTTTGTTCCTTGGTTTCTGTTGCTTTTTCTGGTTCTTAGGAGGGTGTGGTGGCTGTGTGTTGCCCAGTGGGGATGCTTCTGGGATCATACAAGGTGTGGTCAATGGGGATTCTAGCTAAAATGTATTCTAGGTGTCTTAGTTAGGGTTTTACTGCTGTGAACAGATACCATGACCAAGGCAAGTCTCCCCAATCTAAACGAGCAATCTCAGGTTCTTTCTGCTCATAGTTAGTGTTCTGTACAAGTGAGAAAATACTTTGTCTAAAGCAACTTGAAAGAGAAGGGGCTATCTTTGCTTTCAGTCTAAGGAAACAGCATAGGATGGCATAAGGATTCCAGTTGTGGTGGCAGAAGCAAGAGGTGGTTGTTTGCACTGTCTCCACAGTCAGCAAGTACAGAGGGAACCACCGAGTCTCCTCTTTTCCTTTCTATTCTATCTGGTATAGCAGTATGGTGGCACTGGCGCTCTCTGGTAAACTTCTCAAAGACTTGCTCAGAAGTGTGTCATCTGATGGGTTGTGATCTAGTCCAGTGGCCAATATGGATAGACCATCACCCTTGTTAATCTGAACGAAATGTAGCACAGATTGGGAACAGTGGTCAGACCAGACTACGAGAGAGAGGTTATGGAATGAGAGGGAGTGCCGAAGGCTGTGGGGGAGTCACGTGACTCAGGAGGTCTGGCCTGGACTTTTCCTTTTATGTCAGACTCTGCAGCTTCTGAAAAGGCAGGAAGTGGCCAAAGGAGACCTGGGAAACCTTGACCGCATAGCTGATTTCTGTCATTCGGAATCGGCGGTTTATTTTTTATTTCAAAATATATAAAAACAATACACCAAAATTAAAATCGGAAGGGCCCTTTAAAGTATTTTATCCCAGTAATATCATTTAAATGAGGAAAATTAAAACTAAACCAAGTCAAATCCACCTACTGACTTAGTTCCAGAGTTGTGGAGTTTTTAAGATTGTAGTCCCAAGCTTCTTTTTTTTTGGTTCTTTTTTTTCGGAGCTGGGGACCGAACCCAGGGCCTTGAGCTTCCTAGGCAAGTGCTCTACCACTGAGCTAAATCCCCAACCCCAGTCCCAAGCTTCTTATTCATATTTATATAGGATGGTGAGATAAACAAGGCCAGGGCCAAGGCCACGTCTTTAAATGCAATCAGAAGCAGTGGAAAGGAAATGATCTGGTCCACACTTTGGAAGGTGGATGCTCTTCTGTGAAGACAGACAAAAACGTAAGGTGTTTTGAGGCCCAGGGCCCCAGGAACAGGTAGATACAGGTCAAGTTTCTGAGCGCAAAGTGTGGAGGTGAAAGTGGGACTGGAGATTTAGAAACTTGGTGTGGAGAGACAGTGGGAAGAAAGTTAGTGTTAAACGAAAATTTCTTTTTTTTTTAAATTTTTTATTTTTTTAATGCATTTTCTTTTTTTCTTCCATCTTTATTAAATTGGGTATTTCTTATTTACATTTCAAATATTATTCCTTTTCCCGATTTCCAGGCCAACATCCCCAAATCCCTCCCACTCCCCTTCTATATGGTGTTCCCCTCCCCATCCACCTCCCATTACTCCCCCCCCCCGCAAAAATCTCTTACATTGTGGGGCCCAGCCTTGGCAGGACCCAGGGCTTCCCCTTCCACTGGTGCTCTTACTAGGATATTCATTGCTACCTATGGGGTCAGAGTCCAGGGTCAGTCCATGTATAGTCTTTAGGTAGTGGCTTAGTCCCTGGAAGCTCTGGTTGCTTGGCATTGTTGTACATATGGGGTCTCCAGCCCCTTCAAGATCTTCCAGTTCTTTCTCTGATTCCTTCAACGGGGGTCCCGTTCTCAGTTCAGTGGTTTGCTGCTGGCATTCGCCTCTGTGTTTGCTGTATTCTGGCTGTGTCTCTCAGGAGAGATCTACATCTGGCTCCTATCGGCCTGCACTTCTTTGCTTCATCCATCTTGTCTAATTGGATGGCTGTATATGTATGGGCCACATGTGGGGCCGGCTCTGAATGGGTGTTCCTTCAGTCTCTGTTTTAATCTTTGCCTCTCTCTTCCCTGCCAAGGGTATTCTTGTTCCCCTTTTAAAGAAGGAGTGAAGCATTCACATTTTGATCATCCGTCTTGAGTTTCATGTGTTCTAGGCATCTAGGGCAATTCGAGCATTTGGGCTAAAATCCACTTATCAGTGAGTGCATACCATGTGTGTCTTTCTGTGATTGGGTTAGCTCACTCAGGATGATGTTTTCCAGTTCCACCCATTTGCCTAATTTCTGTCATTTGTTCTCACACCAACTGCTGGGCCACCTTTTCCAGGTCCCTAAAGTATGGTCCCTTTCCCGGCATCCCCCTGTGGGGCAACCACATCTGTTCTTGATCCCAAGTACATCCTTATGAAAGACATAACATTTGTTATCTTTCCTTTGCTTGGCCAACGTTTCCAGGATATTAATGGCCAATTGTAAAGACAGAAGTTTTGTTTTAGCTTATGGTTTCAGAATTTTCTTTCCATCGTTGTTTGACTCCATCATTTCGGTCTGTGGTGGCACAGTACCTTAAACTAGGGACATTTGATGGAGGAAGTTTGCTCATATCCTGGAAGTGGAAGCAGAATGTCTAGGGTCTTGATATTCTCTTCAAAGGTATGACTCAGTTTCCAGAGATCCTCCTACCAGGAAATGCCACCACCTTCTGGTACTTTTATACAAGCCTTTAATATATAGGCCTTTGGGAAAAATGTAAGGTCCTATATGGTATAGTCTATGATCAACTCTGATTAGTCATCTACTTTATGAAGATAAGGTAGGAAATGAGTTCTAATTCTGTTTGCCTCTTATCCTACAAGAACAGGAATGTAAATCTTAAGCTTTCTCTTACCAATTTAGAGAACTTTAAGTTGATCTACCCAGAGAGGACATATTCTGTGATCCTGCCTACAATATAATTCTGAGACTTGGAGAAATAGATTTTTCTAGAATTCCGAATTTTTAAATACGTGTTGTAGTGGTTTCTTTGTCTGGGTAGGGACCGAGGAAACTTTTTATACTTCTTTATCTAACCACATGTGACTATAGTAATGACTTTCGTGGGGTGGAGTTTATGCTTATTACAATAGTCCCCAAAGGGTTGAACTCTTCTTCACAGATTGTTGGATGAGTCAGTCAACTGAACAGTTATGTGTAAAGTCTAGACTACGATGGTGTGTGGGTCCCTGCGAGGCATGTAGTATTCTTGTTTATAATCATACAAACACTGAGTGCACAGTTTCCACCAGTGCAAGTGATTCCATAACTCTAGAGACACGTAATACATAGCATAATGCTTTCAAAGGAACGTAGTATTGATGTAGAAAGGAGAACTCAGCTCCGTCCATGTACCAGTCCATTTCCGAGCATCTCCAGAATCTGGAACACTGGACTAGAAACCCCTGTATCAAGGTTCAAGGCAGAGGTAAACTTCAAAAATGAAGTTCTTAGAATCTAGACTGATATGTTCATTAAACTTCCCAGGTGCATGGTAGTCATTCACAGTTGAGGACAAGCAGTGTTTAATTTCTAGTATTTTTTTTTTAGTATAATTTTGCTTTCCAGGTGCATGTGGTCTGTGTGGGGTTATGGGACTCTTAGACATACTTCTATTGTTAGCTCCTTACACAGATGAAATAGACAGCATAGCTATGATATTTAAAGCAGAGATAAGGGACTGAGACTAGACAAGTCACGAAGGAGATGGGAACAAAACCCCGGGCACTTTTTAAGTTGAAGATGAACACAAATCTAAGATCAGAGCTGGAATGTATAAGGTATGAATTAGATATTAATAAGAAAGTAATGAAGTTACGTGAGCTCTCACAGCACCTCGAGGTAGAATATTTGAAGTTGAGTTCTTTTACTCCACGAAATAGCTGTTCGCATGAACTGTTGGTTCCCTTTCTCTCCATTTTTTCTTTCGGGCTCTACCAAATGTGAGGCAGCAGCTCTAGGAGGTGTCCAGCTCTGTTACAATACATGAACTGTCTGAGGGAAGTTCATTTAACTCCGTTCCAGAGGTGCAAATTACGGCGCTAGCTTTGTCCCAGCTTCAGTGGGGAAGCTTGTGGCTGAGTTTCTCATAGTGGCAGCACATGAGGAAGAGAGCAATCATATCTCAGAAACCGGAAGCCAGAGGGGCTAGGGTAGCTCAACCTAATCCTATTACATCCTCCACATGACTTAAAGATGCTTCACTAGTTCTTAAGTCCTTCACACTGTCATTGGCACACCAAGAGCCATGCTTTCAACATGGGAACCTTTGGGAATACACTTAAAGACATCCAAACCCTTTCAAAGCTGTTTGAGTCCAGTAAGGTAGAATGTAAGCAAATACCCCACCACCCATCAGAGAAGAGACATTGAAAGCTTTAGATCAGGGGGCTGGAGGGGTGGCTCTGCTCTTCCAGAGGAGCTGGGTTAAAGTCTCAGCACCTTCATGGCCACTCACAACTATCTGTAATTCCAGTTCTAGGGCTTCTGATACTCTCACATGCATATAGACATCTGTGAAAGCAAAACACTAACAACTGTAAGATTGTGTGTGTGTGTGTGTGTGTGTGTGTGTGTGTGTGTGTGTGTGTGTGTGCGTGTGTGTGTAGCCCCGGAAAGTTTTAGATTAAAAGTATGCAATATAAGTGTTAGTTAATCATTTTATTTATGAATAAATAAAATACCTAAATAAGTGACCGTCACATCTTTATCACTCATAAACAGTGGCATTCAGCATTCAAGAAGGATAACCCAACCTACCCGTCATGGCAACTGCAGAAGCTATACCTGAAGTAGTGGAAGGTGAGTAGCCATGTTACCTAATCAATGAAATTGTTTTGAAGAATCTTTTCCTCTGATGCAATGACTCACAGAACAAACCATGTGTAAAGCATGACTTTTGACTTCTACGAACAGAGAAGGCCTGACATGTTATTTACTAGTCACGTGCGGCTACCCACTGCTTGAAACATGGCTGGCATAGCCAAGAGTGCCCATGACTAACAGCTGTTCATGTTTATCTTTTTGGAACATGATCTTTTCTATGCATGAATCTTTTATTGAAATATCTTGGCTTTCACCTGTTAGATATATGTTATTTTAGCCAACGATTATTTCCTTTAAAATAAAACTTAGTAGGAGCTTAAATATGAAACAGAGTTTGAGCTACTCTGGCTGGGGTGCTGGGAGCTCAAGAAATTAATGAAGTACAGATTTAAAGCTGCTGCTTGAGTTTGGATTTGCCTCACTGGGTCATTTCTCTGGAGATGTTTCTGTTTTAAACCTTTCCTTCCATCACGCAATGTAAAGCTTTAACTCTTCAAGGTGAAGTTTAGTCATCAGGGGGCCAGTTAGTGGTGGTTTATGCTATTCTATATTTCAGTATACTTTGTACTAAATGCCATTGAGTTTGTTAATAGATTCTTTCTAGAAGAACCCAAGCTCTATAGTACATAGAAAACAGGTGCAACGGTGTCCCGTGTGGGCACATTTGGCACTGAAAGCAGCACAGAGCTTAGCAGGTACGCAATGAATACATGCAGAATTGAGTTCATTGTGCCTAAGGTTATTTAGCACAGTTTTATTTTTGACTTTTTGAGACAGTATCTTGTTATGTAGCCCAGGCTGGCCTCAAAATCTTTTTGTCTCAGCTTCCCAAATGCTGGGATTCTAGGCATCTGCCAACAGGCTCAGTTTGAGGGTGCCTTTTCCAAATCCTGCGAATTCAGTCAAACACAGACCAGTAAGGGCATTCACTCAGACTACACATGCAGGATGGACTCACCCACATGACCATAAATCTTTGATTATCTTTTTTGTAATTTTTTTGTGAAGGCTTTCTGGGAAGTGAAGTCTAACTGGGAAGGGGTGAAACTTTCTGTGTTAGAAAATACAGGCTTACAAGTCTCTGGGACTTTTGGGTGCATAAAAGGCTTGTTCAAGGATCCCCCTTGCGGGGGAATTAGAGGAAGGATTGAAAGAGTTGAAGGAGCTTGCAACCCCATAAAAACAACAATGCCAACCAACCAGAGCTTCCAGGGACTAAACCACTACCGAAAGACTATACATGGACTGACCCAGGGCTCCAACTGCATATGTGCCTTGTTGGGGCACCAGTGGAATGGGAAGCCCTTGGTCTTGCCAAGGTTGGACCCCCAGTGAAGGGGAATATGGGGGGCAGTCAGGGGGATGTATGGAAGGAATATCTGTAGGAGGGGAGGGGATGGGGGCTTATGGACAGGAAACCGGGAAGGGGAATAACATTTGAAATGTAAGTAAAGAAGTATATCTAATAAAAAATTAAAAAAAAGGAATGGATATTTCTCATTTCCATATAAGTCCTACTGATTTATTGAGGCATTTTATTTTATAATTGTTACTTTACCAACAAATTAAAAGCACTCAAAAACGTATAGAATTATATGCTTTAGTCAACTGGGTAAGAGTTAATATTTTTATGCCCCAAATGTATTTTAATATTTTTATAAGATGATATTCAAAGAATCTTCAAAGACGATGGATATTTCAAGTTTGTTTGTTTTTTCCTTTAGTTTTTCAGGGACTTAATATTTAAGATCATTTAGCTCATTATCCTGACCACTATAAATTGAGTTTTCTTTTCAAATAATAGATATTACATACAAGTAGACGTTATTTCATTTCTTTCGAATCGAACTGTAAAGATTACTTAGAAAGTCCCCGTAATTGAGCCCCACAAAATCCACAACTGTCTCCAAAATTTAATCTCCTAGCTTCACCCCCTTGCTGTAGGGAAGTAAGTAATGATTTTAAGCAGTGCCTGGGAGGCTGAGGAAGGACAATGGCAAATGGCAAGCCAGCTTGTGACCTTGTCTCAGCCACAAAACAAATACTTTTATTTAAAGCAGTGTTTTTGTTTCCATTCTAGGCCCCTTATTAGAAACCACCCAGCGAGATTTTTTGCAAGAAGCAAAATCTCTTATCGCCCAGCATTACAAGAGAGTAAACGAGGTATTGCTTTGCCTTATTTAATGCGTCTATTCAGAAAAAATGAGTCAGGGACTTGAAGACCGTAATGATCATCACAAAAGCTTTCATGGACACTAATGACAGCTTCAAGTAGCTTTTATAAAAACCGATTCAGATGGCACACAGATCATTATTCAAATGATTTGATGATTACACACACACACACACACACACACACACACGTTTGCACATTTGATATATTTAAGGGTGTTAACCCTTTCTTGGATTTATCATTTTATGTAAGTATTCCCTTAAGTCTGTTTAGACAAAACTAGAATAGAAGCTTCACCATGAGACGCACCTCTCCGGTCTCCTCAGCCTGATATGTGAACCGGTGTCTTTTCCCGTGTCACTTTGCATTAAAGCTCTCTGTTGCAGTCTGTAGACCCTGGAGGACAGGCTGTCTTCTCGGAATGTCGTATCTCCAGCAACAAGCGTTGTGCCTGCTCAACAGACATTTGCTAGGCGTCAGGCAGTTGTGCGGTCTTAGGAAGGGTGGGAGGGTAAAAGGGAGCAAAGACGGGGGTCCCAGTTGGGAAAAAGGCTTTGCAGAGCAGGTGGGAAATCTTAAGACGGGGTAGCCATTGGGACAAGTGGTAAAGGTAATACTTAGCACCAAGAGCTTAATGACATCTTGAGTTGGCAACAATTAGAAGTGACAACAACTTGGCTTTTTGTAACCAGCTCTGTCCATCTGTAGGACAGATATTGTATAGACAATTGCATTTCAGGGACCTGGAGCTGTGTCAGTCTTCCACTGACTATGCTGCTCAAAATTAAGAAACACGTGATTAAAAACAACTGAAAAATTATATCCTGTTATCAATACATACAATCAATTCATGACAGCATACCTCCATCCTGAGTGGTTTCCAGCTTAGCAGAGAAACATTTGGGAATTTTATAGGCAGTTAAGTGTTCTCAGAGGTGGTTAAAATGACTAAATTAAAAAAATTATTTAAAAATAGACTGTATTTCTTGAGATAATTTAATTATAATTAATTTCTCCCTTCCCATCCTTCCCTTGAAATCCTTCCATATACCCCTTCCTGCTCTCCTTCAAATTCATCCATTCTTTAAATGTTATTATATATTCATATATATATATATGTATATACACTTTTTTTAAATTAACTTGAGTATTTCTTATTTACATTTCGAGTGTTATTCCCTTTCCCGGATTCCGGGCAAACATCCCCCTAATCCCTCCTCCTCCCCTTCTTTATGGGTGTTCCCCTCCCCTTCCTCCCCCATTGCTGCCCTCCCCCCAACAATCTAGTTTACTGGGGGTTCAGTCTTAGCAGGACCCAGGGCTTCCCCTTCCACTGGTGCTCTTACTAGGATATTCATTGCTACCTATGAGGTCAGAGTCCAGGGTCAGTCCATATATAGTCTTTAGGTAGTGGCTTAGTCCCTGGAAGCTCTGGTTGGTTGGCATTGTTGTTCATAAGGGGTCTCGAGCCCCTTCACGCTCTTCCAGTTCTTTCTCTGATTCCTTCAACGGGGGTCCTATTCTCAGTTCAGTGGTTTGCTGCTGGCATTCGCCTCTGTATTTGCTGTATTCTGGCTGTGTCTCTCAGGAGCGATCTACATCCAGCTCCTGTCGGCCTGCATTTCTTTGCTTCATCCATCTTGTCTAATTGGATGGCTGTATATGTATGGGCCACATGTGGGGCAGGCTCTGAATGGGTGTTCCTTCTGTGTCTGTTTTAATCTTTGCCTCTCTATTCCCTGCCAAGGGTATTCTTGTTCCCCTTTTAAAGAAGGAGTGAAGCATTCACATTTTGATCATCCGTCTTGAGTTTCATGTGTTCTAGGCATCTAGGGTAATTCAAGCATTTGGGCTAATAGCCACTTATCAATGAGTGCATACCATGTGTGTTTTTCTGTGATTGGGTTACCTCACTCAGGATGATATTTTCCAGTTCCAACCATTTGCCTACGAATTTCATAAAGTCATTGTTTTTGATAGCTGAGTAATATTCCATTGTGTAGATGTACCACATTCCTCTGTTGAAGGGCATCTGGGTTCTTTCCAGCTTCTGGCTATTATAAATAAGGCTGCTATGAACATAGTGGAGCACGTGTCTTTTTTATATGTTGGGGCATCTTTTGGGTATATGCCCAAGAGAGGTATAGCTGGATCCTCAGGTAGTTCAATGTCCAATTTTCTGAGGAACCTCCAGACTGATTTCCAGAATGGTTGTACCAGTCTGCAATCCCACCAACAATGGAGGAGTGTTCCTCTTTCTCCACATCCTTGCCAGCATCTGCTGTCACCTGAGTTTTTGATCTTAGCCATTCTCACTGGTGTGAGGTGAAATCTCAGGGTTGTTTTGATTTGCATTTCCCTTATGACTAAAGATGTTGAACATTTCTTTAGGTGTTTCTCAGCCATTCGGCATTCCTCAGCTGTGAATTCTTTGTTTAGCTCTGAACCCCATTTTTTAATAGGGTTATTTGTCTCCCTGCGGTCTAACTTCTTGGGTTCTTTGTATATTTTGGATATAAGGCCTCTATCTGTTGTAGGATTGGTAAAGATCTTTTCCCAATCTGTTGGTTGCCGTTTTGTCCTAACCACAGTGTCCTTTGCCTTACAGAAGCTTTGCAGTTTTATGAGATCCCATTTGTCGATTCTTGATCTTAGAGCATAAGCCATTGGTGTTTTGTTCAGGAAATTTTTTCCAGTGCCCATGTGTTCCAGATGCTTCCCTAGTTTTTCTTCTATTAGTTTGAATGTATCTGGTTTGATGTGGAGGTCCTTGATCCAGTTGGACTTAAGCTTTGTACAGGGTGATAAGCATGGATCGATCTGTATTTCTTCTACATGTTGACCTCCAGTTGAACCAGCACCTTTTGCTGAAAATGCTATCTTTTTTCCATTGGATGGTTTTGGCTCCTTTGTCAAAAATCAAGTGACCATAGGTTGTGGGTTCATTTCTGGGTCTTCAATTCTATTCCATTGGTCTATCTGTCTGTCTCTGTACCAATACCATGCAGTTTTTATCACTATTGCTCTGTAATACTGCTTGAGTTCAGGGATAGTGATTCCCCCTGAAGTCCTTTTATTGTTGAGGATAGCTTTAGCTATCCTGGGTTTTTTGTTATTCCAGATGAATTTGCAAATTGTTCTGTCTAACTCTTTGAAGAATTGGATTGGTATTTTGATGGGGATTGCATTGAATCTGTAGATCGCTTTTGGTAAAATGGCCATTTTTACTATATTAATCCTGCCAATCCATGAGCATGGGAGATCTTTCCATCTTCTGAGGTCTTCTTCAATTTCTTTCCTCAGTGTCTTGAAGTTCTTATTGTACAGATCTTTTACTTGCTTGGTTAAAGACACACCGAGGTACTTTATATTATTTGGGTCTATTATGAAGGGTGTCGTTTCCCTAATTTCTTTCTCGGCTTGTTTCTCTTTTGTGTAGAGGAAGGCTACTGATTTATTTGAGTTAATTTTATACCCAGCCACTTTGCTGAAGTTGTTTATCAGCTTTAGTAGTTCTCTGGTGGAACTTTTGGGGTCACTTAAATATACTATCATATTCATCTGCAAATAGTGATATTTTGACTTCTTCTTTTCCGATCTGTATCCCCTTGACCTCCTTTTGTTGTCTGATTGCTCTGGCTAGAACTTCAAGAACTATATTGAATAAGTAGGGAGAGAGTGGGCAGCCTTGTCTAGTCCCTGATTTTAGTGGGATTGCTTCAAGTTTCTCTCCATTTAGTTTAATGTTAGCAACTGGTTTGCTGTATATGGCTTTTACTATGTTTAGGTATGGGCCTTGAATTCCTATTCTTTCCAGAACTTTTATCATGAAGGGGTGTTGAATTTTGTCAAATGCTTTCTCAGCATCTAATGAAATGATCATGTGGTTTTGTTCTTTCAGTTTGTTTATATAATGGATCACGTTGATGGTTTTCCGTATATTAAACCATCCCTGCATGCCTGGGATGAAGCCTACTTGATCATGGTGGATGATTGTTTTGATGTGCTCTTGGATTTGGTTTGCCAGAATTTTATTGAGTATTTTTGCGTCGATATTCATAAGGGAAATTGGTCTGAAGTTCTCTTTCTTTGTTGTGTCTTTGTGTGGTTTAGGTATAAGAGTAATTGTGGCTTCGTAGAAGGTATTCGGTAGTGATCCATCTGTTTCAATTTTGTGGAATAGTTTGGATAATATTGGTATGAGGTCTTCTATGAAGGTCTGATAGAATTCTGCACTAAACCCATCTGGACCTGGGCTCTTTTTGGTTGGGAGACCTTTAATGACTGCTTCTATTTCCTTAGGAGTTATAGGGTTGTTTAACTGGTTTATCTGTTCCTGATTTAACTTCGGTACCTGGTATCTGTCTAGGAAATTGTCCATTTCCTGCAGATTTTCAAGTTTTGTTGAATATAGGCTTTTATAGTAAGATCTGATGATTTTTTGAATTTCCTCTGAATCTGTAGTTATGTCTCCCTTTTCATTTCTGATTTTGTTAATTTGGACACACTCTCCGTGTCCTCTCGTTAGTCTGGCTAAGGGTTTATCTATCTTGTTGTTTTTCTCAAAGAAACAACTTTTGGTTCTGTTGATTCTTTCAATGGTCCTTTTTGTTTCTACTTGGTTGATTTCAGCTCTGAGTTTGATTATTTCCTGCCTTCTACTCCTCTTGGGTGTATTTGCTTCTTTTTGTTCTAGAGCTTTTAGGTGTGTTGTCAAGCTGCTGATATATGCTCTTTCCTGTTTCTTTCTGCAGGCACTCAGCGCTATGAGTTTTCCTCTTAGCACAGCTTTCATTGTGTCCCATACGTTTGGGTATGTTGTGCCTTCGTTTTCATTAAATTCTAAAAAGTCTTTAATTTCTTTCTTTATTTCTTCCTTGACCAGGTTATCATTGAGTAGAGCATTGTTCAATTTCCACGTATAAGTGGGCATTATTCCCTTATTGTTATTGAAGACCAGCTTTAGGCCGTGGTGGTCTGATAGCACGCATGGGATTATTTCTATCTTTCTGTACCTGTTGAGGCCTGTTTTTTGACCAATTATATGGTCAATTTTGGAGAAAGTACCATGAGGAGCTGAGAAGAAGGTATATCCTTTTGTTTTAGGATAGAATGTTCTATAAATATCTGTTGGGTCCATTTGCCTCATGACTTCTCTTAGTCTGTCTACGTCTCTGTTTAATTTCTGTTTCCATGATCTGTCCATTGATGAAAGTGGGGTGTTGAAATCTCCTACTATTATTGTGTGAGGTGCAATGTGTGTTTTGAGCTTTAGTAAGGTTTCTTTTACAAATGTAGGTGCCCTTGTATTTGGGGCATAGATATTTAGGATTAAGAGTTCATCTTGATGGATTTTTCCTTTGATGAATATGAAGTGTCCTTCCTTAACCTTTTTGATGACTTTTAGTTGAAAATTGATTTTATTTGATATTAGAATGGCTACTCCAGCTTGCTTCTTCCTACCATTTGCTTGGAAAGTTGTTTTCCAGCCTTTCACTCTGAGGTAGTGTCTGTCTTTGTCTCTGAGGTGTGTTTCCTGTAGGCAGCAGAATGCAGGGTCCTTGTTGCGTATCCAGTTTGTTAATCTATGTCTTTTTATTGGGGAGTTGAGCCCATTGATGTTGAGAGATATTAAGGAATAGTGATTATTGCTTCCCGTTATATTCATATTTGGATGTGAGGTTATGTTTGTGTGCTTTTCTTCTCTTTGTTTTGTTGCCAAGACGATTAGTTTCTTGCTTCTTCTAGGGTATAGCTTGCCTCCTTATATTGGGCTTTACCATTTATTATCCTTTGTAGTGCTTGATTTGTAGAAAGATAATGTGTAAATTTGGTTTTGTCATGGAATATCTTGGTTTCTCCATCATGTTAATTGAGAGTATTGCAGGATACAGTAACCTGGGCTGGCATTTGTGTTTTTTTAGGGTGTGTATGACATCTGTCCAGGATCTTCTGGCTTTCATAGTTTCTGGCGAAAAGTCTGGTGTGATTCTGTAGGTCTGCCTTTATTTGTTCCTTGACCTTTTCCCTTACTGCTCTTAATATTCTTTCTTTATTTTGTGTGTTTGGTGTTTTGACTATTATGTGACGGGAGGTGTGTTCTTTTCTGGTCCAATCTATTTGGAGTTCTGTAGGCTTCTTGTATGCCTATGGGTATCTCTTTTTTTAGGTTAGGGAAGTTTTCTTCTATGATTTTTTGAAGATATTTACTGGTCCTTTGAGCTGGGAGTCTTCACTCTCTTCTATACCTATTATCCTTAGGTTTGATCTTCTCATTGAGTCCTGGATTTCCTGTATATTTTGGACCAGTAACTTTTTCTGCTTTACATTATCTTTGACAGTTGAGTCGATGATTTCTATGGAATCTTCTGCTCCTGAGATTTTCTCTTCCATCTCTTGTATTCTGTTGGTGAAGCTTGTATCTACAGCTCCTTGTCTCTTCTTTTGGTTTTCTATATCCAGGGTTGTTTCCATGTGTTCTTTCTTGATTGCTTCTATTTCCATTTTTAATTCCTTCAACTGTTTGATTGTGTTTTCCTGGAATTCTTTCAGGGATTTTCGTGACTCCTATCTCTAGGCTTCTACTTGTTTATTTATGTTTTCCTGGAATTCTTTCAGGGATTTTTGCGATTCCTCTCTGTAGGCTTCTACTTGTTTATTAATGTTTTCCTGTGTTTCTCTAAGGGAGTTCTTCACGTCTTTCTTGAAGTCCTCTAGCATCATGATCAAATATGATTTTGAAACTAGATCTTGCTTTTCTGGTGTGTTTGGATATTCCGTGTTTGCTTTGGTGGGAGAATTGGGCTCCGATGATGCCATGTAGTCTTGGTTTCTGTTGCTTGCCTCTCGCCATCAGATTATCTCTCGTGTTACTTTGTTCTGCTATTTCTGACAGTGGCTAGACTGTCCTATAAGCCTGTGTGTCAGGAGTGCTGTAGACATGTTTTCCTGTTTTCTTTCAGCCAGTTATGGGGACAGAGTGTTCTGCTTTCGGGCGTGTAGTTTTTCCTCTCTACAGGTCTTCAGCTGTTCCTGTGGGCCTGTGTCTTGAGTTCACCAGGCAGGTGGCTTGCAGCAGAAAAGTTGGTCTTACCTGTGGTCCCGAGGCTCAAGTTTGCTCGTGGGGTGTTGCTTATGAGCTCTCCGCGGTGGCAGCAACCAGGAAGCGCATATACACTTTTATTTACATTTCTTTTTTTTTTTTCCAGAGCTGGGGACCGAACAGGGCCTTGTGCTTGCTGGGCAAGTGCTCTACCACTGAGCTAAATCCCCAACCCCTTTCATATATATTTCTATATTTCTAAATGTTCAATTTGAATAATGCTGCCTGTATGTAAGTTTTGGGGGGTGTTTGTTTGCACACCTACATTTTAAAATATCTCTTTTGAGACACAAGCTGCTATTGGACAAATCACTTTCCTTTTGAAGTGGGATTTTGAAGTCCCATTCATGCTTGGGACTAGCTTTAGAGTGTGGGCTTAATTAATAACGGTCATGCATGTTGCAGTAAATATCTTCTCAGCGAGATGGTTTTCAAAATGCAGCCAGCTATGGTATGATTTTTTTTTCATCTCGGTAAAGTTTACTTATAAACTTAACCATGCAACTACATTAAAAAAATAAATATTAAAATTTTAATTTTTTTGTTTTATTTATAGAATAAGGCTCATGGAACGTCTATAGATGTCTTTAAAAACAAACACCAAAAACCGAAAACTGGCCAATTCATACCTTTCGAGATTAAGAAAAGTGAAATCCTTAATGTCGTTGAAGAACATCGGTTGGTACTCAGAAGCATTAGCTCCCCCAAGGACACTGCCAAATGCTCAAATTTAACTGAGGCCTCACAGCAAACTTCCTTGACGGAGCAGCATGTTCCGAATATAAAAAATAAGTACCAGCCTGTAGACCTTTTAAAAAAAGGTAAGCCTCACATGGCAGCAAGAAGATTGGAAAAGCAGCACATGGAACCCTTTGCTGTTTTTGAGAGCTTGAAATAAAATTTTCTGGTTCAAATGGTACCTAGAACCTTGTTTTAGCCGTGAAGGCTGAGGAGGATGGTTTCTGGAGCTTTCAACGTTTGATCTGTCAGAAACTGTGACAAGAGCATCCTAACAGGGAAGGGGAACCTAGGAACCAGAACTGGCTCATGTGTTTTCCTTAAGTGACATTTTTTTCTTTTTCTAGTGCAGATAGTTCGAGAATATTTATTTACCAAATAGCTTAAGTTCTATTGATGGGGACCATTAGGGCAAGCAACCTCTTTTCAGGGATGTTTCCCCAGCTCCCTCAACAGTATTCCCAGGCTGTAGAGTTTTCCACAAGGCAAACATTAGTAAAAATGTATTCTTTATTAGAAGCGTAGTAAGGGGGAAACCTCGGTTCCATTTAAGCAAAGTCAATACTGTTTTCTTCATAGTAACAGCTTAAACAAATGACCTCAAAACACACTTGTAGTTGTTATAGTGGTCAAAGGCTTAGGTATTTCTAAAATATTTCCTAAGCCATTCATCTGTTTATAGTTTTTTTTCTCAGCAAAGACTTTTCTTTCTGTGTCAGACACTGTTCAGAACTGGGGAAACAAAAGGTTAAAAAAGACTTATAGATCAATGTTAGGTTCGAGAATATTCTTTTCCCACTGCATGGCAATTGCTGAATGAGAAGTAAAAGAAAGTATATGGGAACACCATGAAATAATAAACTAAAGGCCAAAATGAAAATTTATCAGCAAAGATCTCACTAGAAATAGGATTTTAAGACATTTCTTTATTGTTAAGAGCAGAGAGAAGCCCCATTGAGCAGTGGGAGAAAAATTCCTCAGTCCCCAGAAGGGCGAAAGATCATGATATCAGGAAACAAAGCTGGGAAGAGGGATAGGGCCAGACTTTTGGGAATCTAAGCAGCCTAGGGTTTGAATCTATGCTTTTAGCAGATGAGAGCAAAGAAATATAAATAACAATGTCTTAGTGTTGTATTGCTGACAAGAGACACCACGACTACAGTTCTTTTAAAGAAAAACATTTAATTGGGACTGGCTTCCGTTTCAGAGGTTTAGTCTATTTTCATCATGGTGGGAACCATGATGGCATGCGGGCAGACATGGTTGAGAGGTAGTTGTGAGTTCTATATCTGAATCCACAGGCAGGTTTAAGCTTCTAAGACACCAAAGCCATACCCTACTGACAAACCTTCTCCAATAAAGCCACACCTCCTATTGTCACTTCCTATGTGCCTATAGGCATCCTTCATCCCTGCATCCCTGGGATGAAGCCTACTTGATCATGATGGGGGATTGATTTGATGTGTTCTTGGATTCAGTTTGCAAGAATCTTATTATTTTGGCATCTATATTCATAAGAGAAATTTGCCTGAAGTTCTCTTTCTTTGTTGGGTCTTTGTGTGGTTTACGTATAAGACTAATTGTGACTTTGTAGAAGGAATTTGGTAGTGTTCCTTCAGTTTCTATTTTGTGGAATAGTTTGGATAGTATTGGTATTAGGTCTTCTACGAAGGTCTGATAGAATTCAGCACTAAACCCATCTATGTGGTCCTTGGTTTTCTTTGATTTGGAGACTTTTAACTTCTATTTCTTTAGGAGTTATTGGACTGTTTAGATGGTTTATCTGATCCTGATTTAACTTTGGTACCTGGTATCTGTCTAGAAAATTGTCCATTTCATTCATATTTTGCAGTTTTGTTGAGTATAGGCTTCTGCAGTAGGATCTGATGTCTTTGAATTTCCTTGGTTTCTGTTGTTATGCCTCCCTTTTCATTTCTTATTTTGCTAATTTGGATACTGTCTCTGTGCCCTCTGGTTAGGCTTGCTCAGGGTTTATCTATCTTGTTGATTTTCTCAAAGAACCAGCTCTTGGTTTCTTGATTCATTGTATAGTTCTTTCTGTTTCTACTTGGTTGATTTCAGCCCTGAGTTTGATTATTTCCTGTCTTCTACTCCTCTTGGGTGTATTTGCTTCTTTTTGTTCTAGAGCTTTCAGATGTGCTGTCAAGCTGCTAGTGTATGCTCTCTCTAGTTTCTTTTTGGAGGCACCCAGAGCTATGAGTTTTCCTCTTAGTACTGCTTTCATTGTGCTCTATAAGTTTCAATATGCTGGGCCTTCATTATCATTAAATTCTAAAAAGTCTTTAACTTCCTTCTTTATTTCTTCCTTGATCAAGTTATCATTGAGTAGAGCATTGTTAAGCTTTCATGTATATGTGGGTTTTCGGTCATTTTTTGTTGTTCTTGAAGACCAGCCTTAGTCCACGGTAGTAGGACAGGATGCCTGGGATTATTTCTATCATCTTGTATCTGTTGAGGCCTGTTTTATGACCTTTATGACCAAGGGTGCCCTTGCATTTAGAGCATAGATATTCAGAATTGAGAGTTCATCTTGGTGGATTTTTTCTTTGATGAGTATAAAGTATCCTGCCTTATCTTTTTTGATAACTTTTGGTTGAAAGTTGATTTCATTTGATATTAGAATGGCTTCTCCAGCTTGTTTCTTGTGACCATTTGCTTGGAAACTTTTTTCTAGCCTTTTACTTTGAGGAAGTGTCTGTCTTTTCACTGAGGTGTGTTTCCTATATACAGCAAAATGCTAGGTTCTGTTTACATATCCAGTCTCTTAGTCTATGCCTTTTTATTGAGGAATTGAGTACATTTGTATTGGTAGATATTAGGAACTAATGATTATTGTTTCCTATTATTTTTGTTTTTAGAGGTGGAATTATGTTTGTGTGGCTATCTTCTTTTGGGTTAGTTGAAAGATTACTTTCTTGCTTTATCTAGGGTTTAGCTTCCTGCCTTGTGTTGGAGTTCTCCATTTAGTATCTTTTATGGGGCTGGATTTGTGAAAATATATTGTGTAAATTTGGTTTTGTAATGGAATATCTTGGTTTCTCCATCTATGGTAATGGAGAGTTTTACTGAATATAGTAGCCTGGGCTGGCATTTGTGTTCTCTTAGGGTCTGTATGACAACTGTGCAGGATCGTCTAGCTTTCATAGTCTCTGTTGCGAAGTCTCGTGTAATTCTGGTAGGTCTGCCTTTATATGTTACTAGACCTTTTTGTCTTACTGCTTTAATATTCTTTCTTTGTTTAGTACATTTGGTGTTTTGACTATTATGTGCTGGGAGGAATTTTTTTCTGCTTCAGTCTACTTGGAGTTCTGTAGGCTTCTTGTATGCTTTTGGGCTTCTCTTTAGGTTAGGGAAATTTTCTTCTATAACTTTGTTGAAGATATTTACCGACCTTTATGTTGGGAATCTTTGCTATCTTCTATACCTATTATCCTTAGGTTTGATCTCATTGTGTCCTTGATATCTCAGATGTTTTGGGTTAGGATCTTTTTGCATTTTGCATTTTCTTTGATGGTTGTGTCAATGTTTTCTAAGGAATCTTCTGCCCCTGAGATCCTCTCTTCTATCTCTTGTGTTCTGTTGGTGATGCTTGCATATATGACTCCTGATCTCTTTCCTAGGTTTTCTGTCTCCAGGGTTGACTTCCTTTGTGGTTTCTTTATTGTTTCTATTTCTATTTTTAGATCCTGGATGGTTTTGTTCAATTCCTTCACCTGTTTGGTTGTGTTTTCATGTAATTCTTTAAGGGATTTTTATGCTTCCTCTTTAAGGGGTTCTAATTGTTTACTTGTGTTGTCCTGTATTTCTTTAAGGTTTTTACTTATATCCTTCTTAAAAGTCATCTAACATCATTATGAGATGTGAGTTTAAATGGGAATCTTGCTTTTATGGTGTGTTGGGATATCCTTGCCCTGCTGTGGTAAGAAAACTGGGTTCTGAAGATGCCAAGTTGCCTTGGTTTCTGTTGCTCATGTTCTTACACTTGGTTCTTGCCATTTGTTTATCTCTGGTGTTAGCTGGTCTTGCTGTCTTTGACAGTCACTTGACCCTCCTGTAAGTCTGTTTGTCAGCTCTCCTGGGAGACCAACTCTTTCCCAGCAGGATCAGGACACAGAGGCCCGTGGCTCAGTATCACCTCTGGGTGCAGACAGAAACTGGAATGATCCTGTCCCAGATTGCTCCTTGGCTCCTGTGTCCTGAGGGCTCCAGGTGGGTCCCTAGGAGCAGAAGTTGTAGTCCTACCTGTGCTCTTGGTGTGCTAGCACTCCTTCCCTTCTTCCTTCCCTTTCCTCACTCCAAGCCTTCCTTCCCATGCAAACCCTTCTTTATTATCTTTTAAATTCATGACCCCCTTTTAAAATTGTTAAATGTGTGTGGGTATGTGTATGTGTTCGCACACACACACATGTGTGCATGTCCATGTCAGTGTCTGTGTCTGTGTGTATTGCAAAATATACATAAATACAACCTGCTTCATCTGTGCAATGTTGCTTGTATGTGTATTTTCAGGCTGACCATTTGATAATGGATAGCCAATTGGTGTACTCTTCCCTAGGGAAGAATATTTCTACCACATTCAGCATTCTTTGGTTGCCTGTAATTCTTCCTCTAGGGTTGAGACTTCATGAGCTTCCTCCTTCCGTGTTAGCATGTTTACTGGTGTCCTTCATGCTCAAACAGTCATGTTGGTGAGACTTTAAAAGTGTAGCTTCTGACATTACATGGAAACACAGGCTCACAGCAAATTCTCTGTTCCTCTGGCTCTTACAATGTTTTTGTCCCTTCTGCAGTGATCACTAAACATTAGGTGCAGGAATTTTTTTGTAGATAAGTTGAGACTGGGCTCTACAACTCCCATTTGTAGAGTTGTAGTTTTCTGTAATGGCCTCCTTGTGTTGTAAAGAGACGTTTCCTTAATGAGGTGTGAGAACTACACTTATCTGTATGTATAAGGTCAAGTATGCAGAATGTAGTTAGGGATCGTGCTGATTAGAATTATTAGTCCAGTGCTAGTTGTAGGTTCCCCAAGGTCCATGACTTCACTAACCCTGAGTAGTTGGTTAGGTTTTCCAATACCAGGCACAACTTCTCTCTTCTTGGCAGGTCTTAAGTCTAATTAGAGAGATGTTGGTTACCGTCAAGGTCTGTGTGTCACTATTGCACCCTTAGAGTTAGTATACCATGCTGGTCATTGTTGTGGTTCATAGGCATCATAGTTGAGTAGGGCTATGAGTTGCTTACATGGTGTCTTTTCGTATCATGAAGGAGACTTTCCGGTCACATCTAGATTAGGTTAGGCCCCCTGGGCCCTGTTTGGGTATGTAGTTTTTAATGGAGAAAACTCAAGAGTTAGGATTTGGATATAGTAGGTACAAGGAGTCTTTTAAACATCAAAGACATGACATCAAGTAGTCTTTTCCTTAAGAGCATTCACTCTGTTATAGCACCACAAAATGGGCTATGACATTACTCAAAAGATACTTTATTTATAACGACATTCAAATTTGATTTTGTGGGCTAAATATCTAAATTTAGTGTTTATTTCTCAAGTAGCACAAATATAGAGTTTATTACCATCATAGACCTTGAGAAGGTCATGAAGGGAAAAAGTGTAGTTGGGAGAAAATCCAAGATCTGAGCTCCAGAGACTTGTAGCATTGTGAGAAGAAAACAAGGAGTGGGAACTGAGGAGCTGAGGGGATTGACAGGACATGCAGTGACCTCATGTTCATGTTTCTACCAGGGAGGAACAATGCCTTAGACATTACCAAGTGTCCTAGGTGAGGCAGGTCTTGGGCATTGATGAATGCAGATTGGCAAGTGAGGGGTAGTGTTACATCTATATTTAAAAATAAATGTCAGAATGAATTCTTCACTTGAAGCTGGGATTGGATCACAAGTAGTAGAGTTTAGAGTAACTGGGAGAGGGGTCACTCTGGCAGACTTTTTTGGTAGAGTGTGGCAATGAATTGACTATGTTAATTTTTGTTTTCAGAGGAAAGGAAAATGATTGGTTAGTTTCTATAAAGAGAACGACTTTCTACAGCCCCAGAGTGTGAGTGGTGAACACATGGAATAAACAAGAGATTCTGGAAGGCTGTGTCCTTAAGATAGATGGTAGAAAGACCAGGCAAGGGACATCAAGGAGAATATAGTGAAATACCAACTTATCTGAGGGAAAGTCTTGAGATATTTGGTGTATAATAGTTTATGTCATGGTTTGAGGAAGGATGATAGATATGGATCTGTGGAGATTGGGATGAAACATTAAGAGTGACAAAATTGTGAGGATCTAGTAGAAAAGATGAGTAACTCTTTATAGCCATAGTCTCTTTGGGGAATATAGTTCCCTTTGGCAGTTAATTTGTACACAAGAGGTTAGGAATGTGGTACGTGATGAGGGAATGAAGTGTCTGTGAGAGTTCAATCACAGGGATCCTCCGGGGAAACCTCTATAGACTCTGTGATGTCAGAGCCATTTGACTAAGAGCCTTTGTATGTTCCCTACCAGGTAGCAATGATCAGAGAGAGAACTGATGTGTGACTTGAAATTGTGAGTCATTTGTTAAAGGTCTTATCTCAACACACATTAGGTTGTACCTTGGATGCATTTATTGAACAAATTTGATATTCACTTTGGGCTGACTTGGAAATGTGATCTAAGGTATCAGTGGCATTAATTTTAGAATTCAATTAGAGTTTGTGAGATAAGAAAGAGAAAATCTGCTATAGTACTTGTAGTCTACTCAGGCTGACAATTTTCTTCTGAAAATGGTGTATCTATCTGTCTATGTGAGAACATGCTAAACATTACCTTGAATTTGATCCAAAGATATCAACTTTTAAAAATGCCATGACAATTATCAGATCAAATAGCTTTAGCAAATATGTTCTTTATGTGTGACAGTTTCCTTAATAGAGTAAAATAAGGAAAAAATATGAACTCAATTTCTCTCGAAGTTTATAGATTCTACAGTACTGATTAACCAATTCCAATCGTCATTCTTCCAAGAACTTATGACTCTGGATTATTATAAATTAGAATTTTGAATGATGTATTATCAAATTAATGAATTTCAGAAATTAGAGATCACACGAGGAGTCACATGAAGAAGTTGGTTTTTGTAGTACATATTAAACACCACTCCATAGTCATCATAAAGCATATAATGTAAATGTCTTTATGCTTTTCTTTGGGGATAAAGGCATGTAATTTTACTTTTGGATTAGTTACAATTTTAAATGAACTTTGCGAGATTTAATATTTATATATGACAAATATATTTAGGATTGATACTAGGTTTTTAACTAGTCTGAAAGGAAGTGTGTGTGTGTGTGTGTGTAGAGAAAGAAAGATAGAGAGACAGAGAGAGAGGCAGAGACAGAAAGAGAGAGGGAGAAGAGACAGAAAGGGAGAGGGAGGAGAGAGAGAGAGAGAGAGAGAGAGAGAGAGAGAGAGAGAGAGAGAGAGAGAAATTTAATTTTGAGATTGTATGTGTGGGTAGTTGTAAATGTGTAGAGATGTGTCAGAATGTATGTTTCTTTGGTTATCAAATCACACATCGTTTCCTTTACATATACGATGAAGGCATATGCACTTTGATAATGATTTTCCTAAGGCATTATTAGGTGATGCATATGTAGGAAAGAATAGAGAAATCTCTAAGGATAGATGTCTGTTTTGTGCTTATTTCTGTGGCCACAGTTACAACTTATAAACAGTGTTTTGATCAATGATGTTTATAAAATATTCTAGTCTATATTTTAATGACTTTTAGAACACATGTAATTGTAGCAAACGTGTTAAAACTTTCTTTTAAAACTTATTTCTACAAAATTATTTGGAAGGATTTAAGTCTGGGATTCTTGATAATTTATTAGAAAAGGAGAAACTAAAATATATTTTTAAAAATGTTTCCATGAAGTAGGAAAATATATTGACTTTAGTATCATGAAGTAACTTGATCTTTGAAGCTTTCACATTTGAAACTATTTCCTTGTGCACAGAGGCTGACTTTCTAGGGGAGGGCTACCCTCAGAAGATGGTCACACAGAGAACTGTGTCTCTGGCTTTTCTTCTAGGTTTGGTTTGTTGTTTATTTTCAGTCCTTGTTACAGAACTTACTGTCCCCCCTTACTTTGTGTTACTGAGAAGACAGGCTCACCGACCTCCCTGACACATGTCTGGGTCATCAGCCTGTATCTCTGTACTCCTTTCACACTGTATCTTGAAACAGATGCATGCAGAGCGAGAACTCTGAATAAATAGGGGGTGCACTGCTTTTGCTGTAATAGGGGTTCGCATGTGAAAAACTTTTGATATAGTTATAAGATCTTAAACATGAACTTATCGTAAGAATTTAGAAGTAATAAAAAGGATTTTCAAAACCATCTTCCTTCTAGTATTTCTAGTATTACCAGACCAGAAAAATTCCATAATGGTCTGACTTTCAAATTGTCTGATTACTCTTGCTTCATGTTTTTTATATGTGGGGAAGAATTAAGAGCATGTCAAGTGTTTTATGGGGGGTGAAGGTCACACCCCATGTTTTATACATGAGTAACTTACACCAGCTCTTCTGAGGAAGTAAAATCATAGCTTCTTAGCTATGGTTTCTTATTTGTAGTGACAACCATCTTTAGTAAATGTATATATTGCTTTGGATTTCCAAGAATCCTTTAGTTCTGTTGACAACATAGTAAACATGCCTGCAATTTGCATCCAGGCATATAAAATCCACATGTGAAATTCATGTATAAACAGTGACTCACTCTTTCATGGCCAGAGTGATGTATTGAATGATAAAGCTCCAACAGGCAAGGGGAAAATGAGTCTGGAGGTAGCAGAGGATATGACCTGGGAATTTAGGACAGAAAATACAGAGTAATGGAGAAAAGCCAAGTCCTAACAAAATTGGTTAGGCCTCTGGACCTAGTATTGTTGCAAGTAAACCTTACCCGGACTCATGAAAACCAGGGACTGTTCCTTTCTTGAGAAGGTAGTCAACACATGTTCACAATTTAGAAGCATTTTCTTTGTGTTTACACTAATTTAGTTTTGTGTTGATCGTCACTATAATTCTGATGGAAACAGACTTTTCATCCAGTCGTCACAGGAAAAAAAATATCCCCTCAGTTGTCTTAAGTAGGTTGAATAATGGTAACTGGATGATACAGACTAGTGCCTGTAAAGTTATTTTATTAAGAAAAACAAGAGCAACAGCAATGAAAACAATGAAGGGTCTTTTTAGTTAAAGTTAACTTGAGAAACATGGGTTGGGGAGAGCAGTGAAAGCTGAGGTAGAAACACTGTCACAGGGAGAGTAGGAGATTGCCGATACAAAGAGGAGCCTTGGACCCTGGTGGCAAGTGTGGTGTGGGCAGAAGGTTGCTGGCAGATCTCGGAACTTGGAAGAGAGGAGGATCATTTATCTATCTATATCTATATATCTATATACCCATACCTATACCTAGATCTATAACTATATTTATATATTAATAGGCTTTATGATATATGGACCATATGCCTCTGTACCTTTTAATATATCTAAGCTGAGAAATGAAAAGTGTTGGTGGATAACCAACTTATTACTTTTGTCTTGAGCCTATTAAATGAAGAGATTTTTGCTTCTGTTAATTAATGACTTGCTAATTGATTTTTAAAACACCAGAGACTCCTATGTAAACCAAGCTTTATGATAATGAAGATAATAATGGTGATATGCACGGAAGTCCTTTGTATGTATGGGCATAAGCTATGTTGGTGTAGGCATTTTTTCCTGCTTTTGATAGACGCTGTTCAAGTCCGGTTTACTTTCTAGCTCTAAATTTTAGTGATTACAAAAGGTCAGAGTAGCATAGAGTAATGAAAAGTCAATCAAATGTGTTTCATGGGTAACTTTGTGCTATTGATTTTGGAATAATATAGCATCTCCTATTTTAAAAAGGTCTGTAAGTTTAAGTTGTAATTCAATCAAAAAGTACATTTGTTTTGGAAACTATAGTAATGCACAATCAAATCTTTTTTTTTTTTTGTTAATTCTAGAAAAAGTGAAACTGGGTAAAATAATGGACGATATTGAATCCGTGAGTAAGAGAATGGAGAAAGAGAAGGAGATGAATCTCAGGAAGTACAGGTACTGTGGATTATCTAATTTAGAGAATAGAGAGAGAGAGAGAGAGAGAGAGAGAGAGAGAGAGAGAGAGAGAGAGAGGGAGGAAGGGGCAGAGGGAGAGGGACTGAGGAAGGAAGAGGGATGGAGGAAAGGAAGGAGGGAGGGAGGGATAGAGACAGAAACAGAAAAAGGAGAGAAAGAGACAGAGAGGGGGGAGAGAGACAGAGAGAGGGAGAGAGAGAGACAGAAATTTTCTTCTTTTCTGGCCGTATTCTCTGACCAATGGCAGTGGTTTCTCAAACCCATCAACACCCCATGCATGAGGCTAATTTATCTTTCTGCTCCAGTCCCAAGGCATGTCAATTATCAAGATTTTAGTTTTCAGTTCAATTAACTTTTGAACCAGAGGATGTCTGAGTAGCTAAGCAAACCATCTGGGTTTTACAGTGCAGAAGCCTGTATCCAATTTGTGTCTTTCTTGAGAAAAATGCCATGTTTTTATGATAATATTATATAAGTTTGGAATTTTAATAACCCCTTTGCAGCAATTATGGAGCAGAATAACTTATGATTTTTTCCCTTTAAAATCTAATAGTTAAAGGTTAGTTTTTCCGTCACAGATGATGAGGGTGATTCCACAGGATGTGGTTGAGATGCAAGGATTTGCAATCTTGCTTCTGCTCTCCAGAGTGCCTGGAGATGGGTCAGCTTCTCTTCAGGGTTATCTTATGGAGTCATATCATCTTCCAGATACCTTTACAGGGGTGTGTGTGTGTTTTACCCCAGGGCTTCAGATAAAACCTCCGACTGCCCATAAGCACATATATTTGACAACTTGTACACTGTAGATGTTTCTCTGTTAAAATGCTCTCTCAATGGCTTATTTTACAGCAATTCATTAACACAACATGTTAAGAGAATTCCACACACGTTAAGAAAATTGACACAATATATAAAGAATGTCTTGTCTTCCAAATTCTGTGTCACAAACTGTGCCTCACGCCAGAAGACCCTTGACCGGTGCACTCGATCTCTTTGATCAAATCTGTTACAAGTCTCAGGTTTGAACAGATGGAAAACAGGCACAGCTTCAGGGCAAGGAGTTTGGTTTCACTTATCATTGGGGGAAGATATACATTATAAGAAAAAGAAGTTATTATATTGAAAGATTAATTTAAAAAAATTTCTCCTTTCTATCTTTACCCCATTTAACTCAAGATTCAGGTAAGATTAACTAAATCATGGCTGTTGGAAGACTACTTAATAAAGCAATTAATGTATAAGGCCTCTGGGTTCCCGTAGGGGAGGGCCCAGGAGCGGCAGGACCCCTGCGCCTGAGACACAGCCGGAACCTGAAGGAAACAGACCGGATAAACAGTTCTCTGCACCCAAGTCCCGTGGGAGGGAGAGCTGGACCTTCGGAGAGGCAGACACGCCTGGGAGACCAGAGGAGACTGCACTCTGCGCACATCCAGACGCCAGAGGAGAACACCAAACGCCATCTGGAACCCTGGTGCACGGAGGCTCCCGGAAAGGGCGGCGCAGATCTTCCCGGTTGCTGCAGCCGCGGAGAGGACTTGGGCAGTACCCCGTGAGCAAACTTGAGCCTTGGAACCATGGGTAGGACCAACTTTTCCCTTGCGAGAAACCTGCCTGGTGAACTCAAGACACAGGCCCACAGGAACAGCTGAAGACCTGGAGAGAGGAAAAACTACACGCCCGAAAGCAGAACACTCTGTCCCCATAACTGGCTGAAAGAAAACAGGAAAACAGGTCTACAGCACTCCTGACACACAGGCTTATAGGACAGTCTAGCCACTGTCAGAAATAGCAGAACAAAGTAACACTAGAGATAATCTGATGGCGAGAGGCAAGCACAGGAACCCAAGCAACAGAAACCAAGACTACATGGCATCATCGGAGCCCAATTCTCCCACCAAAATAAACATGGAATATCCAAACACACCAGAAAAGCAAGATCTAGTTTCAAAATCGTATTTGATCATGATGCTGGAGGACTTCAAGAAAGACGTGGAGAACTCCCTTAGAGAACAAGTAGAAGCCTACAGAGAGGAATCGCAAAAATGCCTGAAAGAATTCCAGGAAAACATAAATAAACAAGTAGAAGCCCTTAGAGAGGAGACACAAAAATCCCTGAAAGAATTCCAGGAAAACACAATCAAACAGTTGAAGGAATTAAAAATGGAAATAGAAGCAATCAAGAAAGAACACATGGAAACAACCCTGGACATAGAAAATCAAAAGAAGAGACAAGGAGCTATAGATACAAGCTTCACCAACAGAATACAAGAGATGGAAGAGAGAATCTCGGGAGCAGAAGATTCCATAGAAATCATTGACTCAACTGTCAAAGATAATGTAAAGCAGAAAAAGCTACTGGTCCAAAACATACAGGAAATCCAGGACTCAATGAGAAGATCAAACCTAAGGATAATAGGTATAGAAGAGAGTGAAGACTCTCAGCTCAAAGGACCAGTAAATATCTTCAACAAAATCATAGAAGAAAACTTCCCTAACCTAAAAAAAGAGATACCCACAGGCATACAAGAAGCCTACAGAACTCCAAATAGATTGGACCAGAAAAGAAACACCTCCCGTCACATTATAGTCAAAACACCAAACGCACAAAATAAAGAAAGAATATTAAAAGCAGTAAGGGAAAAAGGTCAAGTAACATATAAAGGCAGACCTATCAGAATCACACCAGACTTTTCGCCAGAAACTATGAAGGCCAGAAGATCCTGGACAGACGTCATACAGACCCTAAGAGAACACAAATGCCAGCCCAGGTTACTGTATCCTGCAAAACTCTCAATCAACATAGATGGAGAAACCAAGATATTCCATGACAAAACCAAATTTACACAATATCTTTCTACAAATCCAGCACTACAAAGGATAATAAAGGGTAAAGCCCAACATAAGGAGGCAAGCTATACCCTAGAAGAAGCAAGAAACTAATCGTCTTGGCAACAAAACAAAGAGAAGAAAAGCACACAAACATAACCTCACATCCAAATATGAATATAACAGGAAGCAATAATCACTATTCCTTAATATCTCTCAACATCAATGGGCTCAACTCCCCAATAAAAAGACATAGATTAACAAACTGGATACCCAACAAGGACCCTGCATTCTGCTGCCTACAGGAAACACACCTCAGAGACAAAGACAGACACTACCTCAGAGTGAAAGGCTGGAAAACAACTTTCCAAGCAAATGGTCAGAAGAAGCAAGCTGGAGTAGCCATTCTAATATCAAATAAAATCAATTTTCAACTAAAAGTCATCAAAAAAGATAAGGAAGGACACTTCATATTCATCAAAGGAAAAATCCACCAAGATGAACTCTCAATCCTCATCTTCGGTTGGTTTATATACAAGTGTGCAATTTCTAGGCTTGAAAGTAAAATGATGCTATCTGGTGCTGGATAGAGGAGCCTTATTTTTTATTATGGCAGCTTGCTATTTTTGTAACATGGTGATTTGGTTGAACACAATAAAGTACAGTAGTAACTGATCTCCCCTTCTTCCTGGATGAGTGAGCAGATGATTAAATGTTGATGTCAGCATCCTTGAGCATACTCAGATGAGCTTCTGCTTCTGTTGAAAATGATGCTGTGTTTGATTGTGGTCCGAAGCTTTGAAGCACTACTTGGCATCTCCTTCCTTGGAGGTCTCACTGTTTAAACCTAACAGATTTGATAGCTTGTTGGTAAGGTGAGGTCCAGCTTGTCTCCACTAGGTCATCTTCATGTGAATCCGGTGGTTATATGGTTTTGTTCTAGGGATATTTCATTTTTTTTAATAACGGTTTTAGCTGACATTCATGGAGAGAATGAATCCTTAGAACTGTGCCACTAGTGAAAGGAAATCCTGTCTAGAGTATGTTTCTTTACAAAGCTGTGTCACACCATCCTTTGGGCCCTCTGCTGGAAAAGTAGAATCAAGTCTCAAATAATGCCTTTTAAATTGTATCCTCTAGTATTATAGATGTAGGACAGTACTGTATCATACCTCTGTGGATGTAAAATAGCTTGTACCTGCTTTATGATACGTAGTAGTGACCGTGCTTTATCAGAGCTGTTTTTAATGATGTTGCTCAGAATGTTTTCTTTCCAGATGATGATTGAGAAGCTAATTTAAAAAAAAATGGTGCCAGGTACCACAAGAGTAACAGAACTGTGCTGTTTTCTCGGGTTTTGTTTTTTTACTTTTTTTTTTTTTTTAATGGAGTGTGCTGGATGTCTCTACAGTTTTGTTCAGATGACTGCAGAACCTGGAAAAGCTGTTGCTGCTGTTGATGCACAACACACTGCTATTATTGGTCTTTTTATATAAATATAAATATATATATACAGATATATAATTTGAATTTTTTGAAACTTTAGCTGTGCTGTCAACTTTGGAAAAAAGTATCCCCATTTACTGTGTTGAGTTGGCACTGTACAGAAATTAACAGCCATATTGGTCTAGAAATGTTGAACTTAAGTTTTTTCCATTTGTACAGGGGTAACACACTGTATTAAATATGTAAGGTCTTATCTATGTGGGTTTGATTACAAAAATTAATAAAGTATTCGCTAAATAAAAAAAAAAACTCAACCGTGATAATCTTAGCAAATGAGCGGCCGTTTTGTTCATTTAACTATGCAAATAGAGAATCATTTAAATATGCAAATAGCAGCTCAGGTTCATGCAGCATTTAGCCTAGTATTGTAGCAAGTTTTCCATTCTCTCCCACAACTTTCTCTTGTTCTGAATGCTATCATCTGCAGAAGTAGATGGCAGTGTAGTTCACCTCTGACTTCAACACCTTTATCCAATGACATGTTAAACATCTTTATATAGAAATCTCTTTCCAAACAGGTTTATTAAAAGGGAAACTTTCAGCTCTTTGGTTCTCTAAAATAAAAAGCATACCAATTTTAATAAAAAAAATAAAGCAGTTAAACAGTTTAGTCTATCCAGCAAGCTTTTAATAATGAGAAAAGTTAACCAAATTCATTGAAAAATAATTCTTATTTAATTTTAGGAAGCCTGTAATCCAAGGAACATTGACATCGATTTAGGGACAAATGAGCACTCATTTGTGATAAATCTGAACAAGAATAATGTCTTTCATTACGGTGTCTTTCTCAGTAGGGTTAACTGTTTCTCGGGGAATTGTTTCTTCTGCAATGGGTAGAAGATAAAGGTCTCCTAATACCCTCCTAGGTCCCATTTTTAAATGAAAACACATCCTGTTTAATGAGGAAGATCAACACTGTTCGAAATTAAGACCTGGTCCATGTACTCCAATGATAGCCTGGGGCACATAAAGCCTGAACTTCAATCTGCTCGGGCTGCCTTGTCTTTATTTATAGTTATTCTATGTTAGTAAGTTGTTCCTACCTCGGCAGTTGGCTTCATTTTGTTAATGCTGCTGTATGATGGGAATGCAGACAGACAGACAGACAGGCAGACAAGTAAGTACTTTGGGACATGGTGATTCAGGTTTTTTGAAAACCAGTATTTAGGTAGAATTTTTTTTTTTTTTAAAGAAGACATCAGGTTGAATTTTTTTATTGAAATCTGGCTCGTCCTGTCATGCAGAGAAAGCTTAGCAGAGATGCTGTAGAAAGCAGAAGGGAAAGAATGGAATCAGTCAGGTGGACAGGTAGAGAATTGCTAACAGCTTTTCAGACTAGATTTTGGGGGCGCTTCTGTCCAGATCACAGAGAGGCTTACAGGGGAGTTTTTTTCTCTCTCTCCTATATTTCCTTTCAAGATGACTTAGACAGAAAGCACTTATGGTTAAGGTGACATACATCATTTTCAGGTAGATTATAAAAATATTTACTAAAGAAAAGAAAAATGCCTAAAAAATAAGAAATATAAAAGAATTTTGTAAACACGCGATGTTTTAATTCATCTACAGTTCCCCATTTTTTGTCATGCAAAGAACAGAGTGGGCTGTTTCCACATTTTCACACTTCAGTTTAAGAATGTGACTTTCAAATTTTAAGTTAAAGATTATCGTTCACAAACCGTCCTGGTCCAACCATGGCAATGGTGGATGTGGATACATTCTAAATGTTACTTTCCAACCATGACGAAGCTGCACTGACCTACCTATTAGTGCTGTCAGTCATAGCCAGTGCATTGGAAAGCATGGCATCTGTCTTTCCGTCCAGGCACTCTTGGAATCCAGGCAAGTGAACCTAAACGCTGACCTCTGCTTTGTCCTCACCGAAGAGCTTACGCTGTATGTGACAGTCCAAGCCTGGGTCCTCTGACAAGTTCAATAAGAGAACCATAATGACGTGCCTCCCACTTCATTCTCCCACTTTGATTCATCTCCCTCAAAGTGCTAGGATTATTGGCATGCATCTCACTGGGTTGAAACAGCTCTGAATTAGGACTTAATGCTTTTCCTTCTTTTGTTTGCTAAACCAGATGATTTCGGTGACCATTTTTCATTAGTAGACGATTGTTGCTAAGATATCATGTTTTCCAGTTTGAAGATTAAAACATACTTAGTCATGTTCTACATGTTAGAGAGTAAACTGTCTGATACACGCACATACCTCTCAAGTTTGGTAGGATATAAATGAATTCTAAAATTTCAGTGGAATTACCCCGATCTTTGACAAATCCTTGAATATGTCATACTCATAGAAGAAAGACAAGGTGATTTATGAGATAAGTTAATCTCGTAATTTATTTACTCTTTATTTAGTGCCCACACCATATCTGATAGCAAGCTCTGACCAGGACTGTCATAGTCTCTTTCCCCATACATGCTGTTGTTTTTTTTCTCTTAGGGAAATATTTTAAATGCTAACACCTCTGTAATATTTATATAACATCTGGACAATAGTCCCATCCCTAGGCATTTATACCAAACAGGAAATTGAACAGGGGTAGAATTGAGAATGCCCAAAGGTTTCTGAGCCTTTTAAAAATGGCAGAACAGTGTGAGCTCCCTAAATATCTATCAGAAGACTGATACACCATTAGTCTATTCAATCCATATAGTACGACATTAAATAATAGTCCAATAGAACAGCAAGCATCTATGTGTGCTAATGAAGATATCCATAAGAATATCCAGTGTAAAAACTACTAGAAAACAACTTTATACACATAAACACTGTATGGAATATACTCTCTAGCTTATCATGTCAAATGAAGCTAGAATAGATAGTGTGTTATAATTCCTTAAGCCCACTGCCTGACCTCAAATCGAGGCTCCACCTATTTCTAGTTGTGATAATCTGACCTAATAACCCCCAGGCATTCTAGTGCCTTCATGTATAAAATTTGTAAATTAATAGTAGTAATTGGTTATTGGGCAAATTAAATCAGATAGGACATACAGAAGGCTTAAATGATACCTAGTCTATGAGAAATTATAAGTTAGCAAAATATTAGATGATGGCATTAGAGGAGATGTTCCTTTTCTTTTGGTTATTTATATTCTCTAAATTGTCTACATGGTCCTTGGCTTTAGATCCTACAGACAGACCTGTTTTAATCTTTACAAGAGACATTAGGAAAGCACGATTTAAAAATCTCTTATGAAACAATAAAAAATAGACATGGTGATTATTTTCCTGACTTCCGTTAGGTGAGGTTTGCTCAGACAGATGTTCCTGATGTTTACCACACTTAGAAGGTTAAGATTATTCTTTTAATAACGCTTACTGTGTAGGACACTGAGGGTGCCACAGCTCTAGTCCCTTTGTCAGGAGTACATGAGATTAGCATTTAATCCTGTAATTTGAGGTATGGGGGGCTTGCACTACCTAACAGGGGGCACTGAATGACTCAAGTTATAATAATTATGTTTTGAAAACAGGATGTTGGAACCCTTCCATTCCCAGATTGGCTTGTCTTTGCATAATGCGACCTCCCATTTGGGACTTCTGAAGGAACTTGGTGAGTTTCCCTGGACAAATGCTGGGAGCAGTAGTGATTTTCATTATATAAACCAAAGAGATGGTATTGAGCAAAGTCACTTGTTTATGATGTCATCTAAAAAACCATGCCAAAAGATAAAAGAGATTTGGGGGAGATCTAGTGGGAACTACTTTTTGTTACTTTAAACCTGAGAAGTTGGATCTTTAAGGTGTGAATATAGAATGCTGTAGGAAATTATGAAGATAAATTCATAGGCTTGAAAAGGAGTTTTCAGCAATAATTCTTTCAAGTTATTATTTTTGAAGTATATAAAATGTCTTAAAAACAAGCTATCCACGACACTTTATTTTATTTTTTTCCTCCATCATTATTTATTTATTTTTTTGTTATCTTTATTAACTTGAGTATTTCTTATTTACATTTCAGTTGTTATTCCCTTTCCTGGTTTCCAGGCCAACATCCCCCTAACCCCTCCCCTCCCCTTCTATATTGGTGTTCCCCTCCCCATCCTCCCCCCATTACCGCCCTCCCCCCAACAATCACGTTCACTGGGAGTTCAGTCTTGGCAGGACCAAGGGCTTCCCCTTCCACTGGTGCCCTTACTAGGCTATTCATTGCTACCTATGAGGTTGGAGTCCAGGGTCAGTCCATGTATAGTCTGTGGGTAGTGGCTTAGTCCCTGGAAGCTCTGGTTGCTTGGCATTGTTGTTCATATGGGGTCTCGAGACCCCCTTCAAGCTCTTCCAGTTCTTTCTCTGATTCCTTCAACAGGGATCCCGTTCTCAGTTCAGTGGTTTGCTGTTGGCATTCGCCCATGTATTTGCTGTATTCTGGGTGTGTTTCTCAGGAGAGATCTACATCCGGTTCCTGTAGGTCTGCACTTCTTTGCTTCATCTATCTTATCTAATTGGGTGGCTGTATATGTGTGGGCCACATGTGGGGCAGGCTCTGAATGGGTGTTCCTTCTGCCTCTGTTCTAAACTTTGCCTCCCTATTCCCTGCCAAGGGTTTTCTTGTTCCCCTTTTAAAGAAGGAGTGAAGCACATCTGGGTTCTTTCCAGCTTCTGGCTATTATAAATAAGGCTGCAATGAACATAGTGGAGCATGTGTCTTTTTTATATGTTGGGGCATCTTTTGGATATATGCCAAAGAAAGGTATAGCTGGATCCTCAGGCAGTTCAATGTCCAATTTTCTGAGGAACCTCCAGACTGATTTCCAGAATGGTTGTACCAGTTTGCAATCCCACCAACAATGGAGGAGTGTTCCTCTTTCTCCGCATCCTCGCCAGCATCTGCTGTCACCTGAGTTTTTGATCTCAGCCATTCTCACTGGTGTGAGGTGAAATCTCAGGGTTGTTTTGATTTGCATTTCCCTTATGACTAAAGATGTTGAACATTTCTTTAGGTGTTTCTCAGCCATTCGGCATTCCTCAGCTGTGAATTCTTTGTTTAGCTCTGAACCCCATTTTTTAATAGGGTTATTTGTCTCCCTGCGGTCTAACTTCTTGGGTTCTTTGTATATTTTGGATATAAGGCCTCTATCTGTTGTAGGATTGGTAAAGATCTTTTCCCAATCTGTTGGTTGCCGTTTTGTCCTAACCACAGTGTCCTTTGCCTTACAGAAGCTTTGCAGTTTTATGAGATCCCATTTGTCGATTCTTGATCTTAGAGCATAAGCCATTGGTGTTTTGTTCAGGAAAATTTTTCCAGTGCCCATGTGTTCCAGATGCTTCCCCACTTTTTATTCTACTAGTTTGAGTGCATCTGGTTTGATGTGGAGGTCCTTGATCCACTTGGACTTAAGCTTTGTACAGGGTGATATCCATGGGTCGATCTGCATTCTTCTACATGTTGACCTCCAGTTGAACCAGCACCATTTGCTGAAAATGCTATCTTTTCCTTTGGATGGTTTTGGCTCCTTTGTCAAAAATCAAGTGCCCATAGGTGTGTGGGTTCATTTCTGGGTCTTCAATTCTATTCCATTGGTCTATCTGTCTGTTTCTGTACCAATACCATGCAGTTTTTATCACTATTGCTCTGTAATACTGCTTGATTCAGGGAGGTGATTCCTCCTGAAGTCCTTTTATTGTTGAGGATAGTTTTAGCTATCCTGGGTTTTTTGTTATTCCAGATGAATTTGCAAATTGTTCTGTATAACTCTTTGAAGAATTGGATTGGTATTTTGATGGGGATTGCATTGAATCTGTAGATCGCTTTTGGTAAAATGGCCATTTTTGCTATATTAATCCTGCCAATCCATGAACATGGGAGATCTTTCCATCTTCTGAGGTCTTCTTCAATTTCTTTCTTCAGAGGCTTGAAGTTCTTATTGTACAGATCTTTTTTTTTTTTTATTAACTTGAGTATTTCTTATATACATTTCGAGTGTTATTCCCTTTCCCGGTTTCCGGGCAAACATCCCCCTCCCCCCTCCCCTTCCTTATGGGTGTTCCCCTCCCAACCCTCCCCCCATTGCCGCCCTCCCCCCATAGACTAGTTCACTGGGGGTTCAGTCTTAGCAGGACCCAGGGCTTCCCCTTCCACTGGTGCTCTTACTAGGATATTCATTGCTACCTATGGGGTCAGAGTCCAGGGTCAGTCCATGTATAGTCTTTAGGTAGTGGCTTAGTCCCTGGAAGCTCTGGTTGCTTGGCATTGTTGTACATATGGGGTCTCGAGACCCCCTTCAAGGTCTTCCAGTTCTTTCTCTGATTCCTTCAACAGGGGTCCTATTCTCAGTTCAGTGGTTTGCTGCTGGCATTCGCCTCTGTATTTGCTGTATTCTGGCTGTGTCTCTCAGGAGCGATCTACATCCGGCTCCTGTCGGCCTGCACTTCTTTGCTTCATCCATCTTGTCTAATTGGATGGCTGTATATGTATGGGCCACATGTGGGGCAGGCTCTGAATGGGTGTTCCTTCAGTCTCTGTTTTAATCTTTGCCTCTCCCTTCCCTGCCAAGGGTATTCTTTTTCCTCATTTAAAGAAGGAGTGAAGCATTCACATTTTGATCATCCGTCTTGAGTTTCGTTTATTCTAGGGATCTAGGGTAATTCAAGCATTTGGGCTAAAAGCCACTTATCAATGAGTGCATACCATGTATGTCTTTCTGTGATTGGGTTAGCTCACTCAGGATGATATTTTCCAGTTCCAACCATTTGCCTACGAATTTCATAAACTCCTTGTTTTTGATAGCTGAGTAATATTCCATTGTGTAGATGTACCACATTTTCTATATCCATTCCTCTGTTGAAGGGCATCTGGGTTCTTTCCATTTTCTGGCTATTATAAATAAGGCTGCGATGAACATACTGGAGCACGTGTCTCTTTTATATGTTGAGGCATCTTTTGGGTATATGCCCAAGAGAGGTATAGCTGGATCCTCAGGCAGTTCAATGTCCAATTTTCTGAGGAACCTCCAGACTGATTTCCAGAATGGTTTTACCAGTCTGCAATCCCACCAACAATGGAGGAGTGTTCCTCTTTCTCCACATCCTCGCCAGCTTCTGCTGTCACCTGAGTTTTTGATCTTAGCCATTCTCACTGGTGTGAGGTGAAATCTCAGGGTTGTTTTGATTTGCATTTCCCTTATGACTAAAGATGTTGAACATTTCTTTAGGTGTTTCTCAGCCATTCGGCATTCTTCAGCTGTGAATTCTTTGTTTAGCTCTGAACCCCATTTTTTAATAGGGTTATTTGTTTCCCTGCGGTCTAACTTCTTGAGTTCTTTGTATATTTTGGATATAAGGCCTCTATCTGTTGTAGGATTGGTAAAGATCTTTTCCCATGCTGTTGGTTGCCGTTTTGTCCTAACCACAGTGTCCTTCGCCTTACAGAAGCTTTGCAGTTTTATGAGATCCCATTTGTCGATTCTTGATCTTAGAGCATAAGCCATTGGTGTTTTGTTCAGGAAATTTTTTCCAGTGCGTATGTGTTCCAGATGCTTCCCTAGTTTTTCTTCTATTAGTTTGAGTGTGTCTGGTTTGATGTGGAGGTCCTTGATCCACTTGGACTTAAGCTTCTTCAGGGTGATAAGCATGGATCGATCTGCATTCTTCTACATGTTGACCTCCAGTTGAACCAGCACCATTTGCTGAAAATGCTATCTTTTTTCCATTGGATGGTTTTGGCTCCTTTGTCAAAAATCAAGTGACCATAGGTTGTGGGTTCATTTCTGGGTCTTCAATTCTATTCCATTGGTCTATCTGTCTGTCTCTGTACCAATACCATGCAGTTTTTATCACTATTGCTCTGTAATACTGCTTGAGTTCAGGGATAGTGATTCCCCCTGAAGTCCTTTTATTGTTGAGGATAGCTTTAGCTATCCTGGGTTTTTTGTTATTCCAGATGAATTTGCAAATTGTTCTGTCTAACTCTTTGAAGAATTGGATTGGTATTTTGATGGGGATTGCATTGAATCTGTAGATTGCTTTTGGTAAAATGGCCATTTTTACTATATTAATCCTGCCATTCCATGAGCATCGGAGATCTTTCCATCTTCTGAGGTCTTCTTCAATTTCTTTCCTCAGTGTCTTGAAGTTCTTATTGTACAGATCTTTTACTTGCTTGGTTAAAGTCACACCGAGGTACTTTATATTATTTGGGTCTATTATGAAGGGTGTCGTTTCCCTAATTTCTTTCTCGGCTTGTTTCTCTTTTGTGTAGAGGAAGGCTACTGATTTATTTGAGTTAATTTTATACCCAGCCACTTTGCTGAAGTTGTTTATCAGCTTTAGTAGTTCTCTGGTGGAACTTTTGGGATCACTTAAATATACTATCATATCATCTGCAAATAGTGATATTTTGACTTCTTCTTTTCTGATCTGTATCCCCTTGACCTCCTTTTGTTGTCTGATTGCTCTGGCTAGAACTTCAAGAACTATATTGAATAAGTAGGGAGAGAGTGGGCAGCCTTGTCTAGTCCCTGATTTTAGTGGGATTGCTTCAAGTTTCTCTCCATTTAGTTTAATGTTAGCAACTGGTTTGCTGTATATGGCTTTTACTATGTTTAGGTATGGGCCCTGAATTTCTATTCTTTCCAGAACTTTTATCATGAAGGGGTGTTGAATTTTGTCAAATGCTTTTTCAGCATCTAATGAAATGATCATGTGGTTTTGTTCTTTCAGTTTGTTTATATAATGGATCACATTGATGTTTTTCCGTATATTAAACCATCCCTGCATGCCTGGGATGAAGCCTACTTGATCATGGTGGATGATTGTTTTGATGTGCTCTTGGAGTCGGTTTGCCAGAATTTTATTGAGTATTTTTGCGTCGACATTCATAAGGGAAATTGGTCTGAAGTTCTCTTTCTTTGTTGGGTCTTTGTGTGGTTTAGGTATAAGAGTAATTGTGGCTTCATAGAAGGAATTCGGTAGTGCTCCATCTGTATCAATTTTGTGGAATAGTTTGGATAGTATTGGTATGACGTTCTAGGTATGATAGAATTCCGCACTAAACCCGTCTGGACCTGGGCCCTTTTTTTTGGGATACCTTTAATGACTGCTTCTATTTCCTTAGGAGTTATGGGGTTGTTTAACTGGTTTATCTGTTCCTGATTTAACTTCGGTACCTGGTATCTGTCTAGGAAATTGTCCATTTCCTGCAGATTTTCAAGTTTTGTTGAATATAGGCTTTTATAGTAAGATCTGATGATTTTTTTGAATTTCCTCTGAATCTGTAGTTATGTCTCCCTTTTCATTTCTGATTTTGTTAATTTGGACACACTCTCTATGTCCTCTCGATAGTCTGGCTAAGGGTTTATCTATCTTGTTGATTTTCTCAAAGAACCAACTTTTGGTTCTGTTGATTCTTTCTATGGTCCTTTTTGTTTCTACTTGGTTGATTTCAGCTCTGAGTTTGATTATTTCCTGCCTTCTACTCCTCCTGGGTGTATTTGCTTCTTTTTGTTCTAGAGCTGTTAGTTGTGGTGTCAAGCTGCTGACATATGCTCTTTCCTGTTTCTTTCTGCAGGCACTCAGCGCTATGAGTTTTCCTCTTAGCACAGCTTTCATTATGTCCCATAAGTTTGGGTATGTTGTACCTTCATTTTCATTAAATTCTAAAAAGTCTTTAATTTCTTTCTTTATTTCTTCCTTGACCAGGTTATCATTGAGCAGAGCACTGTTCAATTTCCACGTATATGTGGGCATTCTTCCCTTATTGTTATTGAAGACCAGTTTTAGGCCGTGGTGGTCTGATAGCACGCATGGGATTATTTCTACTTTCTGTACCTGTTGAAGCCCGTTTTTTGACCAATTATATTGTCAATTTTGGAGAAAGTACCATGAGGAGCTGAGAAGAATATACATCCTCTTGTTTTAGGATAGAATGTTCTATAAATATCTGTTAAGTCCATTTGGTTCATGACTTCTCTTAGTCTGTCTACGTCTCTGTTTAATTTCTATTTCCATGATCTGTCCATTGATGAGAGTGGGGTGTTGAAATCTCCTACTATTATTGTGTGAGGTGCAATGTGTGTTTTGAGCTTTAGTAAGGTTTCTTTTACGTATGTAGGTGCCCTTGTATTTGGGGCATAGATATTTAGGATTGAGAGTTCATCTTGGTGGATTTTTCCTTTGATGAATATGAAGTGTCCTTCCTTAACCTTTTTGATGACTTTTAGTTGAAAATTGATTTTATTTGATATTAGAATGGCTACTCCAGCTTGCTTCTTCCTACCATTTGCTTGGAAAGTTGTTTTCCAGCCTTTTACTCTGAGGCAGTGTCTGTCTTTGTCTCTGATGTGTGTTTCCTGTAGGCAGCAGAATGCAGGGTCCTCGTTGCGTATCCAGTTTGTTAATCTATGTTTTTATTGGGGAGTTGGGGCCGTTGATGTTGAGAGATTTTAGGAATAGTGATTATTGCTTCCCGTTATATTCATATTTGGATGTGAGGTTATGTTTGTGTGCTTTTCTTCTCTTTGTTTTGTTGCCAAGATGATTAGTTTCTTGCTTCTTCTAGGGGGTAGCTTGCCTCCTTATGTTGGGCTTTACCATTTATTATCCTTTGTAGTGCTGGGTTTGTAGAAAGGTATTGTGTAAATTTGGTTTTGTCATGGATCATCTTGATTTCTCCATCTATGTTAATTGAGAGTTTTGCAGGATACACTAACCTGGGCTGGCATTTGTGTCTCTTAGGGTCTGCATGACATCTGTCCAGGATCTTCTGGCTTTCATAGTTTCTGGTGAAAAGTCTGGTGTGATTCTGATAGGTCTGCCTTTATATGTTCCTTGACCTTTTTCCCTTACTGTTTTTAATATTCTTCCTTTATTTTGTGCATTTGGTGTTTTGACTATTATGTGATGGGAGGAGTTTCTTTTCTGGTCCAATCTATTTGGAGTTCTGTATGCTTCTTGTATGCTTATGGGTATCTCTTTCTTTAGGTTAGGGAAGTTTTCTTCTATGATTTTGTTGAAGATATTTACTGGTCCTTTGAGCTGGGAGTCTTCACTCTCTTCTATACCTATTATCCTTAGGTTTGATCTTCTCATTGAGTCCTGGATTTCCTGTATGTTTTGGACCAGTAGCTTTTTCCGCTTTACATTATCTTTGACAGTTGAGTCAATGATTTCTATGGAATCTTCTGCTCCTGGTATTCTCTCTTCCATCTCTTGTATTCTGTTGGTGATGCTTGTATCTACGACTCCTTGTCTCTTCTCTTGGTTTTCAATATCCAGGGTTGTTTCCATGTGTTCTTTCTTGATTGCTTCTATTTCCATTTTTAATTCCTTCAACTGTTTGATTGTGTTTTCCTGGAATTCTTTCAGGGATTTTTGTGATTCCTCTCTGTAGGCTTCTACTTGTTTATTTATGTTTTCCTGTGTTTCTCTAAGGGAGTTCTTCATGTCTTTCTTGAAGTCCTCCAGCATCATGATCAAATATGATTTTAAATCTAGATCTTGCTTTCCTGGTGTGTTTGGATATTTCCTGTTTGCTTTGGTGGGAGAACTGGGCTCCAATGATGCCATGTAGTCTTGGTTTCTGTGCTTGCCTCTGGCCATCAGATTATCTCTAGTGTTACTTTGTTCTGCTATTTCTGACAGTGGCTAGACTGTCCTATTGGCCTGATTGTCAGGAGTGCTGTAGACCTGTTTTCCTGTTTTCTTTCAACCAGTTATGGGAACAGAGTGTTCTGCTTTCGGGCGTGTAGTTTTTCCTATCTACAGGTCTTTAGCTGTTCTGTGGGCCTGTGTCTTGAGTTCACCAGGCAGGTCGCTTGGAGCAGGAAGGTTTGTCTTACCTGTGGTCCTGAGGCTCAAGTTTGCTCGTGGGGTGTTGCTTATGAGCTCTCTGAGGCGGCAGCAACCAGGAAGATCTGCACCGCCCTCTCCGGGAGCTTCTGTGCCCCAGGGTTCCAGATGTCGTTTGGTGGTTTCCTCTGGAATCAGTAATGTGGGCAAAGTCTAGTCTCTTCTGGTTTCCCGGGTGTGTCTGCCTCTGTGAAGGTTTAGCTTACCCACCCACAGGATTTGGGTGCAGAGAACTGTTTATCTGGTCGGTCCCTTCAGGTTCCGGCAGTGTATCAGACGCACGGGACCTGCTGCTCCTATGCGCTTATCTCCAGGAACCCAGAGGCCGTATACAGTTTCCTTTGGGCCAGGGATGTGGGCAGGGGTGGGCAGTGTTGGTGGTCTCTTCCGCTCTGCAGTCTCAGGAGTGCCCGCCTGCCCGGGTGGTGAGCTCTCCCACGGGGTTTGGGAGCAGTGAGCTGCTGTGGCCAGGGATCCGAGAGTTTTAGATATATTTCTTTACTTACATTTCAAAAGTTATTCCCTTTCCTAGTTTCCTGTCCTTAAGCCCCATCCCCTCCCCTCCCCTCCCCCGTACGGGTATTCCCCCTATACATCCCCCCTACTACCGCCCTCCCCCATATTCTCCTGCACTGGGGGTTCAACCTTGGCAGAACCCTTCCCCTGATGCCCCAACAAGTCTATTCTCTGGTACATATGCAGTTGGAGCCCTGGGTCTGTCCATGTACAGTCTTTGGGTAGGGGTTTAGTCCCTGGAAGCTCTGGTTCGTTGGCATTGTTGTTTTGATGGGATTGCAAGTTCCTTCAACTCTTTCAATCCTTCCTGTAATTCTTCCAAAAGGGGGTCCTGTTCTCAGTTTGGTGGTTTGCTGCTGGCATTGACCTCTGTATTGGACATGGTCTGGATGTGTCTCTCAGGAGAGATCTATATCTGGTCCCTTTCTGCATGCATTTTTTTTTTTAGCTTCATCCATCTTATCTAGTTTTGATGGATATATATATATATACATATACATATACATATACATATACATATACATATACATATACATATACATATATATATATATATATATATATATATATATATGCGCGCCACATGTGGGGCAGGCTCTGAATGGTTGACACTATTTTTAAGTGCTTTTTAAAAAGTAAAGACTGCAAGCAGACTGAAGCAATGGTTCTTTACATCAAGTACATAGTTCTACGCCTGAAAGCCAAACTCTCTGGCAGATCGCTTCATATCCCAGTTCTCTCAACATTCGTCTAAACCAGTCAGTTTAATGTTCTGAAAGTACAAAAATTTCAGTAAATTGATAATTTCTGAGTGTTATAGGCTGCTGTTCTTTCTTTCTTTAAAATTAAATGTATCCCCAACATAAGGAGTTTGTAACCAATGTTCGATCATGTGAAGTTTTGTTGAATTTCATTATGTTTATAGCTAAATCATTACATTTTAATTGAATTAAAACTTTCTAAACAACAACAACAACAACAACAACAACAACAGACAACTAAAATAGAAACACCTAAAGGCTTAGGACCAGGGATTTATTCTGTAAAATACAATGTGAAAAATGTTGATTTTTCTTCTGAAATAATTTATACATATTCCTTACATTGCATAGCATCTTTGTTGAAAAACAGTATTTTAAAAATATTTTTAATGTTCACTCCCATGGCGTTTTCTAAACATATGCATGACATAGGCTTTTATTATTATTACTAAGCCTATTGGCTAAAATGTTTCTCCAGTAATCATAGGAAACATCCACTGAGGCTGATTAAATTATAGAGTGGTGAAAACAGGGAAGAAAAGGACCTAGATCGGCTTCATCTGAAGGGCACAGTCATTTTCTGAAATCTTAAACATTTCTAAAAAGTTTAGGAATAAATTTTCGTAGAAAAAGGGAAGAAAACTAGATCATAAGAATCAAGACCGATCCTGATTTCTATCCATTTGATTGAAATTTTAAGTGGGTGACTAGGACATCACTCTTTGAAGCTCACGTTGTAAAATGGTGGAGCAGGGTGCTTGCTTTGATGATCTGATCCTGCTACACCCGATGCTTACCAAAGCTGAGCTGCAGTTACCGGTAACGGTTTCCAAGTCAAAGGTGAGATAGGAGCAAAGGCCTGTCCTCGACACCTATCCTACAAGAGGGGCAATCTCACAACACAACCTGCATGGTGTGAACACTGCTCCTTTGTGGGGTCATCTGTTCTGCCGTTGTTGCGGTAGTCGTCCCGCTCGAAGGTCTATTTGCCTTCCTGCTTCAGTATGTTCAATAAAGCCCTTCTAACTTGATATTCCAACAAACAACCTTTCCACCACTCATTTCAAAACTCTTTCTTACTTATCTCATTCTAAGAGAATAAAACCATGGCATGAGTTCTAGTTTGGAAAAATGTTCTTTTTTTTTTAAAACTCTAGATTTTAGTGATTTATTTTTCCCTTCTTTTTTATGTTTTTTCTTGCTTTTAAAAACTTTTTTATTAGATATATTTCTTTACTTACATTTCAAATGTTATTCCTCTTCCCAGTTTCCTGTCCATAAGCTCCCATCCCCTCCCCTCCCCCTCCCCCGTACCGGTATTTCCCCCATACACCCCCCTTACTGCCACCCCCCCATATTCCCCTGCACTGGGGGTCAAACCTTGGCAGGACCAAGGGCTTCCCCTTCCACTGGTGCCCCAACAAGGCTATTCTCTGCTACATATGCAGTTGGGGCCCTGGGTCAGTCCATGTATAGTCTTTCAGTAGTGGTTTAGTCCCTGGGAGCTCTGGTTGGTTGACATTGTTGTTTTTATGGGGTTGCAAGCTCCTTTAACTCTTTCAACACTTCCTCTAATTCCCCCCAAGGGAGTCCTGTTCTCAGTTTGGTGGTTTGCTGCTAGCATTGACCTCTGTATTGGACATGCTCTGGATGTGTCTCTCAGGAGAGATCTATAGCTGGTCCGTTTCAGTATGCATTTTTTAGCTTCATCAATCTTATCTAGTTTTGGTGGCTGTATATATATGGGCCACATGTGGGTTAGGCTCTAAATGGCCATTATTTGAGTCACTGCTCTAAACTTTGCTTCCATATCCCCTCCTATGGATATTTTTTCACCTTTTAAGAAGGAATGAGAGCATCCATATTTTGGTCATCCTTCTTGAGCTTCCTTTGGTCTGTGGATTGCATTTTGGGTAATTTGAGCTTTTTGGCAAAAATCCATCAATGTAATCCACTATATAAACAAACTCAAAGATAAGAACCACATGATCATTTCATTAGATGCTGAGAAAGCATTTGACAAAATTCAACACCCCTTCATGATAAAAGTCCTGGAAATTGCATCTTGGGTAATTCGAGCTTTTTGGCTAATATCCACTTATCAATGAATGCATATCAAGTGTGGTTTTCTGTGATTGAGTAACCTACCTCAGGATGATATTTTCTAGTTCATTCCATTTGCCTATGAATTTCATGAAGTCATTGTTTCTGATAGCTGAGTGATATTCTACTGTGTAGATGTACCACATTTTCTGTATCCATTCCTCTGTTGAAGGCATCTGGGTTCTTTCCAGTCTCTGGCTATTATAAATAAGGCTGCTATGAACATAGTGGAGCACGTGTCTTTGTTATATGTTGGGGCATCTTTTAGGTATATGCCCAGGAGAGGAATAGCTGAGTCCTCAAGTAGTTCAATGTCCAATTTTCTGAGGAACCTCCAGACTGATTTCCAGAATGGTTGTACCAGTTTGCAATCCCACCAACAGTGGAGGAGTGTTCCTCTTTCTCCACATCCTCGCCAGCATCTGCTGTCATCTGAGTTTTTTATCTTAGCCATTCTGACTGGTGTGAGGTTGAACTCAGGGTTGTTTTGATTTGCATTTCCCTGATGACTAAGGATGTTGAACATTTCTTTAGGTGCTTTTTGGCCATTTGATAGTCCTCAGCTGAGAATGTTTTGTTTAGCTCTGTACCCCATTTTTAATAGGGTTATTTGTCTCTCTAGAGTCTAACTTATTGAGTTGTTTGTATATTTTGGATATTAGCCCTCTATCAGATGTAGGATTGATAAAGATCCTTTCCCAATTTGTTGGTTGCTGTTTTGTCCTAACAACAGTGTCCTTTGCCTTACAGAAGCTTTGCAGTTTTATGAAGTCCCATTTGTCGATTCTTGATCTTAGAGCATAAGCCATTGGTGTTTTGTTCAGGAATTTTTCCCCAGTACCCATGTGTTCAAGACTATTCCCCACTTTTTCTTCTATAAGTTTGAGTGTATCTGGTTTGATGTGGGGGTCCTTGATCCACTTGGCCTTAAGCTTTGTACAGGGTGATAAGCATGGATCGATCTGCATTCTTCTACATGCTGACCTTCAGTTGAACCAGCACCATTTGTTGAAAATACTACCTTTCTTCCATTGGATGGTTTTAGCTCCTTTGTCAAAGATCAAGTGGCTATAGGTGTGTGCTTTCATTTCTGGGTCTTCAATTCTGTTCCACTGATCTATCTGCTTGTCTCTGTACCAATACCATACAGTTTTTATGACTATTGCTCTGTAATACTGCTTGAAGTCAGAGATGGTGATCCCCCAGAAGTTTTTTATTGTTGAGTATAGTTTTCACTATCCTGGGTTTTTTAATTATTTCAAATGAATTTGCAAATTGCTCTTTCTATCTCTATAAAGAATTGATTAGGAATTTTGATGGGGATTGCACTAAATCTGTAGATTGCTTTTGGCAAAATGGCCATCTTTACTATATTAACCCTGCCTATCCATGAGCATGGGAGATCTTTCCATCTTCTGAGATCTTCCTCAATTTCTTTCTTCAGAGACTTGAAGTTCTTGTCATACAGATCTTTCACTTGGTTGGTTAAAGTCATACCAAGATATTTTATGTTATTTGGGACTATTGTGAAGGGTGTCATTTCCGTAATTTCTTTCTCAGCCTGTTTATCTTTTGAGTAAAGGAAGGCTACTGATTTGTTTGAGTTAATTTTATAACCTGACACTTTGCTGAAGTTCTTTATCACGTTAAGTAGTTCTCTGGTGGAACTTTTGGGGTCGCTTAAGTTCATTATCATTTCATCTGCAAAGAGTGACATTTTGATTTCTTCCCTTCCAATTTGTATCCATTTGACTTCCTTTTGCTGTCTGATTGCTCTGGCTAGGACTTTGAGTATTATATTGAGTAAGTAGGAGAGAGTGGGCAGCCTTGTCTAGTCCCTGATTTTAGTGGGATTTCTTCAAGTTTCCCTCCACTTATTTTGATGTTAACTACTGGTTTGCTGTATATTGCTTTTACTATGTTTAGGACAACGGGGCATCTGAACACAGTGTTTCCAAAACTGGTGCTTAGCTGATGTCTTCCTTATTTTTATTCTGCCTGGGATGCTGGTCTGTGGCAAGGCATCATCCACATCTAGGATAGATCTTCTCTCCTCAGTTAAACCTCTGTGGTGACACCCTCAGAGATACCTGGAGAGGCATGTTTCCTCAGTAATACCAGGTTCAGTCATAAAATCAAGATAAACCATTATAAGGCCTAAGTAGAAAGTAAGCTTTCTTAGGACCTTAAGGTTTGTGTCTTGTAAAACTTCGATAAATAAACAGGACTTCTTTATTAATCAGTTTTTATAGGGGTGTCAGCCGTAAACATGAAAATTGTGAACAATATTGTTTTTCTTCTACATACATCTTTATTTTTCTTGAATCTATTTCAAAACAGTTCATTTTATTCAAACAAAAGACGGTAGCTATCATAACTTGATAATACATTGTTTCATTTTACAAAATAATACATATGAATTAGTTTGAATGGACCGTTTTGCCATTTTTTTTTCTAAAATTCAACTAATATAGCAGATAGAGTTCAGCTACCCAAGCAACTTTCTGAGGTTTGATTATTCAAATGGTTAAGATGCTATTTGTCAACTGTAGGTTACCATCCCTTTTAATTATATAGGTAATCAAACTAAGAACTGCCAATTCTCTCTCCTATTAATTGTTTGTAATCACCTACAGATTAAAACTGCGTGTGCAGTTAACTCTAAGAATTTATTAGTACAAAGGGATTGATAGAAAGGAAACAAAATGAGCTTAGCATTAGAGAGGCTCTGGGGACCCAAGACCACTAAACCCATTTGGTTCTGTCACGTCCTAATAAAGATATATTGGCTTTTCATTGGGCATTCTCCAGAGGCAGCTGCATGCACTGTTACTTCACAGCATTTAGTTTCTTTCTTGAGTGAAACCTTCTATGCAAAGTTCAAAGTGCTGTTGTCTTTTGCCAATGTCCAGATGAACTGAACAAATCTCTTGTTTGTGACGTGAGGGAATGCCGGGGAATCCTTTGCTCCCTCCCTTCTCCTCCCGTCCTCTCAGGCTTTGGTGGCACGCCCAGGTACACACAGCATTACCAGTTTTCTGTGAATCACTTGAACAATTTAGATTTCTAAAACAGCCATGCTTATTAGGTTTCAGAAACATAGCCAACCTGGTTAAATAATTGGCTTAGGTTGAGCACATAAATTTGAATAAAAATGGAAAAAAATCTTCCACCTGGAGGATACTTAAGAGACTATTACCATTCTAATTTTGAAGGTATTGGAGACTAAGGAAAGATGATGTGGTAAAAACATTTTGTCCTCCAAAAGGTGGTACTTTAAATCCTGTGAAATAATTTTTGTCCCCTCGTGGAGTGGTTTTGCTTGGGGGGTTTCATTTGTATGCTTTTGCTGGCTGGCATGCCGTTTAGTGCCAAATGGGTGCTGGGATCTAAGAAAAGGTCGAAGCATTTTCAGTTGTGTCTAGGTTGGCAATGAGATATGCAGAAGACAGCAGAATAATACGAACTCCTGGTATTTTCCAAGCCCACGTGTGTTCTTTGGTTGGTGGCTCAGAGCTCCCAGGGGTGGTTTAGTTGTCGCACTCATCATTTTCTTAAGGAAAAGATTGCCGTAGAATTCCACAGAAGAACGGAGGGTGTCTGTTGTCTGTCCATTTTCTCTCTCACTTTAGCGCCGTTAACAATTTCATTTACTTTGCATTTTTAAAACTTATTTCTTAATAATTTTCTGGATTTCCTTTTAATGTACTTACATGTCAGAGACATTTACTTTTTATGTGTGCAACTCACAAATAGGATTTTACTCGAAGTCTCCTTAAAAAACAAAACAAAACAAAAAACAAAACAAAAAACAAAGGGGTCAACATTCTTGGAGAAGTGAGTCCCCGAGGGTGAAATGGTTAGCTTGCTGCCTGCACACTGGATGCGCTTTACTGTGCTAATTAATTCAAGTCTCTCTTCGTGCAGGGCCATCGCTTCTTCATCTCTCTCTGATGAGATGACAAGATGTGATTTTAACACAGAAAAGTGAGCCCACAAAGATGTTTTGCTTTCCTTCTTGTGTTATAAAGCACTATGATCAGTATGTACTCGTCTTAGATAAATATTATTTTAACCTCCATCAATATTTCCAGCTGACAGGACTCTTTATGATCAGAGGAGTGCTGCATTGATGAGATCTTCCCATTTGCCTCATGAATCTGCTCAGACTTTATCAGGAGCCTCAATAATATTTAAGGATTATTTTATCGTAAGTATTTTTTAAATATGCACATGTCATTTACTTGCCGTTGTTTTTTTCCCTCTCAGTAAAATACTGGGTCGATTTTGATGAAAAAAAAAAGCCATGAAATTTTACAGTGAGCCTAGTTCATTTCTTTTTTTTTTTTTTTTTAATTAACTTGAGTATTTCTTATATACATTTCGAGTGTTATTCCCTTTCCCGGTTTCCGGGCAAACATCCCCCTCCCCCCTCCCCTTCCTTATGGGTGTTCCCCTCCCAACCCTCCCCCCATTGCCGCCCTCCCCCCCACAGTCTAGTTCACTGGGGGTTCAGTCTTAGCAGAACCCAGGGCTTCCCCTTCCACTGGTGCTCTTACTAGGATATTCATTGCTACCTATGAGGTCAGAGTCCAGGGTCAGTCCATGTATAGTCTTTAGGTAGTGGCTTAGTCCCTGGAAGCTCTGGTTGCTTGGCATTGTTGTACATATGGGGTCTCGAGCCCCTTCAAGCTCTTCCAGTTCTTTCTCTGATTCCTTCAACGGGGGTCCTATTCTCAGTTCAGTGGTTTGCTGCTGGCATTCGGCTCTGTATTTGCTGTATTCTGGCTGTGTCTCTCAGGAGCGATCTACATCCGGCTCCTGTCAGTCTGCACTTCTTTGCTTCATCCATCTTGTCTAATTGGGTGGCTGTATATGTATGGGCCACATGTGGGGCAGGCTCTGAATGGGTGTTCCTTCAGTCTCTGTTTTAATCTTTGCCTCTCCCTTCCCTGCCAAGGGTATTCTTTTTCCTCATTTAAAGAAGGAGTGAAGCATTCACATTTTGATCATCCGTCTTGAGTTTTGTTTGTTCTAGGGATCTAGGGTAATTCAAGCATTTGGGCTAATAGCCACTTATCAATGAGTGCATACCATGTATGTCTTTCTGTGATTGGGTTAGCTCACTCAGGATGATATTTTCCAGTTCCAACCATTTGCCTACGAATTTCATAAACTCGTTGTTTTTGATAGCTGAGTAATATTCCATTGTGTATATGTACCACATTTTCTGTATCCATTCCTCTGTTGAAGGGCATCTGGGTTCTTTCCAGTTTCTGGCTATTATAAATAAGGCTGCGATGAACATAGTGGAGCACGTGTCTCTTTTATATGTTGAGGCATCTTTTGGGTATATGCCCAAGAGAGGTATAGCTGGATCCTCAGGCAGTTCAATGTCCAATTTTCTGAGGAACCTCCAGACTGATTTCCAGAATGTTTTTACCAGTCTGCAATCCCACCAACAATGGAGGAGTGTTCCTCTTTCTCCACATCCTCACCAGCATCTGCTGTCACCTGAGGTTTTGATCTTAGCCATTCTCACTGGTGTGAGGTAAAATCTCAGGGTTGTTTTGATTTGCATTTCCCTTATGACTAAAGATGTTGAACATTTCTTTAGGTGTTTCTCAGCCATTCGGCATTCCTCAGCTGTGAATTCTTTGTTTAGCTCTGAACCCCATTTTTTAATAGGGTTATTTGTTTCCCTGCGGTCTAACTTCTTGAGTTCTTTGTATATTTTGGATATAAGGCCTCTATCTGTTGTAGGATTGGTAAAGATCTTTTCCCATGCTGTTGGTTGCCGTTTTGTCCTAACCACAGTGTCCTTTGCCTTACAGAAGCTTTGCAGTTTTATGAGATCCCATTTGTCGATTCTTGATCTTAGAGCAGAAGCCATTGGTGTTTTGTTCAGGAAATTTTTTCCAGTGCCCATGTGTTCCAGATGCTTCCCTAGTTTTTCTTCTATTAGTTTGAGTGTGTCTGGTTTGATGTGGAGGTCCTTGATCCACTTGGACTTAAGCTTTGTACAGGGTGATAAGCATGGATCGATCTGCATTCTTCTACATGTTGACCTCCAGTTGAACCAGCACCATTTGCTGAAAATGCTATCTTTTTTCCATTGGATGGTTTGGGCTCCTTTGTCAAAAATCAAGTGCCCATAGGTGTGTGGGTTCATTTCTGGGTCTTCAATTCTATTCCATTGGTCTATCTGTCTGTCTCTGTACCAATACCATGCAGTTTTTATCACTATTGCTCTGTAATACTGCTTGAGTTCAGGGATAGTGATTCCCCCTGAAGTCCTTTTATTGTTGAGGATAGTTTTAGCTATCCTGGGTTTTTTGTTATTCCAGATGAATTTGCAAATTGTTCTGTCTAACTCTTTGAAGAATTGGATTGGTATTTTGATGGGGATTGCATTGAATCTGTAGATTGCTTTTGGTAAAATGGCCATTTTTACTATATTAATCCTGCCAATCCATGAGCATGGGAGATCTTTCGATCTTCTGAGGTCTTCTTCAATTTCTTTCCTCAGTGTCTTGAAGTTCTTGTTGTACAGATCTTTTACTTGCTTGGTTAAAGTCACACCGAGGTACTTTATATTATTTGGGTCTATTATGAAGGGTGTCGTTTCCCTAATTTCTTTCTCGGCTTGTTTCTCTTTTGTATAGAGGAAGGCAACTGATTTATTTGAATTAATTTTATACCCAGCCACTTTGCTGAAGTTGTTTATCAGCTTTAGTAGTTCTCTGGTGGAACTTTTGGGATCACTTAAATATACTATCATATCATCTGCAAATAGTGATATTTTGACCTCTTCTTTTCCGATCTGTATCCCCTTGATCTCCTTTTGTTGTCTGATTGTTCTGGCTAGAACTTCAAGAACTATATTGAATAAGTAGGGAGAGAGTGGGCACCCTTGTCTAGTCCCTGATTTTAGTGGGATTGCTTCAAGTTTCTCTCCATTTAGTTTAATGTTAGCAACTGGTTTGCTGTATATGGCTTTTACTATGTTTAGGTATGGGCCTTGAATTACTATTCTTTCCAGGACTTTTATCATGAAAGGGTGTTGAATTTTGTCAAATGCTTTCTCAGCATCTAATGAAATGATCATGTGGTTTTGTTCTTTCAGTTTGTTTATATAATGAATCACGTTGATGGTTTTCCATATATTAAACCATCCCTGCATGCCTGGGATGAAGCCTACTTGATCATGGTGGATGATTGTTTTGATGTGCTCTTGAATTCGGTTTGCCAGAATTTTATTGAGTATTTTTGCGTCAATATTCATAAGGGAAATTGGTCTGAAGTTCTCTTTCTTTGTTGTGTCTTTGTGTAGTTTAGGTATAAGAGTAATTGTGGCTTCGTAGAAGGTATTCAGTAGTGATCCATCTGTTTCAATTTTGTGGAATAGTTTGGATAATATTGGTATGAGGTCTTCTATGAAGTTTTGATAGAATTCTGCACTAAACCCGTCTGGACCTGGGCTCTTTTTGGTTGGGAGACCTTTAATGATTGCTTCTATTTCCTTAGGAGTTATGGGGTTGTTTAACTGGTTTATCTGTTCCTGAATTAAATTCGATACGTGGTATCTGTCTAGGAAATTGTCCATTTCCAGAAGATTTCGAAGTTTTGTTGAATATAGGTTTTTATAGTAAGATCTGATGATTTTTTGAATTTCCTCTGAATCTGTTGTTATGTCTCCCTTTCATTTCTGATTTTGTTAATTTGGACACACTCTCTGTGTCCTCTCGTTAGTCTGGCCAAGGGTTTATCTATCTTGTTGATTTTCTCAAAGAACCAACTTTTGGTTCTGTTGATTCTTTCTATGGCCCTTTTTGTTTCTACTTGGTTGATTTCAGCTCTGAGTTTGATTATTTCCTGCCTTCTACTCCTCCTGGGTGTATTTGCTTCTTTTTGTTCTAGAGCTTTTAGGTGTGCTGTCAAGCTGCTGACATATGCTCTTTCCTGTTTCTTTCTGCAGGCACTCAGCGCTATGAGTTTTCCTCTTAGCACAGCTTTCATTGTGTCCCATAAGTTTGGGTTTGTTGTACCTTCATTTTCATTAAATTCTAAAAAGTTTTTAATTTCTTTCTTTATTTCTTCCTTGACCGGGTTATCATTGAGTAGGGCATTGTTCAATTTCCACGTATATGTGGGCATTCTTCCCTTATTGTTATTGAAGACCAGTTATAGGCCGTGGTGGTCTGATAGCACGCATGGGATTATTTCTATCTTTCTGTACCTGTTGAGGCCCGTTTTTTGACCAATTATATGGTCAATTTTGGAGAAAGTACCATGAGGAGCTGAGAAGAAGGTATATCCTTTTGCTTTAGGATAGAATGTTCTATAAATATCTGTTAAGTCCATTTGGCTCATGACTTCTCTTAGTCTGTCTACGTCTCTGTTTAATTTCTGTTTCCATAATCTGTCCATTGATGAGATTGGGTGTTGAAATCTCCCACTATTATTGTGTGAGGTGCAATGTGTGTTTTGAGCTTTAGTAAGGTCTCTTTTACATATGTAGGTGCCCTTGTATTTGGGGCATAGATATTTAGGATTGAGAGTTCATCTTGGTTGATTTTTCCTTTGATGAATATGAAGTGTCCTTCCTTATCTTTTTTGATGACTTTTAGTTGGAAATTGATTTTATTTGATATTAGAATGGCTACTCCAGCTTGCTTCTTCCTACCATTTGCTTGGAAAGTTGTTTTCTAGCCTTTCACTCTGAGGTAGTGTCTGTCTTTGTCTCTGAGGTGTGTTTCCTGTAGGCAGCAGAATGCAGGGTCCTTGTTGCGTATCCAGTTTGTTAATCTATTTCTTTTTATTGGGGAGTTGAGGCCATTGATGTTGAGAGATATTAAGGAATAGTGATTATTGCTTCCTGTTATATTCATATTTGGATGTGAGGTTATGTTTGTCTGCTTTCATTCTCTTTGTTTTGTTGCCAAGACGATTAGTTTCTTGTTTCTTCTAGGGTATAGCTTGCCTCCTTATGTTGGGCTTTACCATTTATTATCCTTTGTAGTGCTGGATTTGTAGAAAGATATTGTGTAAATTTGGTTTTGTGATGGAATATCTTGGTTTCTCCATCTATGTTAATTGAGAGTTTTGCAGGATACAGTAACCTGGGCTGCCATTTGTGTTCTCTTAGGGTCTGTATTACATCAGTCCAGGATCTTCTGGCCTTCATAGTTTCTGCTGAGAAGTCTGGTGTGATTCTGATAGGTCTGCCTTTATATGTTACTTGACCTTTTTCCCTTACTGCTTTTAGTATTCTTTCTTTATTTTGTGCGTTTGGTGTTTTGACAATTATGTGATGGGAGGTGTTTCTTTTCTGGTCCAATCTATTTGGAGTTCTGTAGGCTTCTTGTATGCCTATGGGTATCTCTTTTTTTAGGTTAGGGAAGTTTTCTTCTATGATTTTGTTGAAGATATTTACTGGTCCTTTGAGCTGGGAGTCTTCACTCTCTTCTATACCTATTATCCTTAGGTTTGATCTTCTCATTGAGTCCTGGATTTCCTGTATGTTTTGGACCAGTAGCTTTTTCCACTTTACAATATCTTTGACAATTGAGTCAATGGTTTCTATTTAATCTTCTGCTCCTGAGATTCTCTCTTCCATCTCTTGTATTCTGTTGGTGAAGCTTGTATCTACAGCTCCTTGGTCTCCTCTTTTGGTTTTCTATATCCAGGATTGTTTCCATGTGTTCTTTCTTGATTGCTTCTATTTCCATTTTTAATTCCTTCAACTGTTTGATTGTGTTTTCCTGGGATTCTTTCAGGGATTTTTGTGTCTCCTCTCTATGGGCTTCTACTTGTTTATTTATGTTTTCCTGGAATTCTTTCAGGGATTTTTGTGTCTCCTCTCTATGGGCTTCTACTTGTTTATTTATGTTTTCCTGGAATTCTTTCAGGCATTTTTGCGATTCCTCTCTGTAGGCTTCTACTTGTTCTCTAAGGGAGTTCTTCACGTCTTTCTTGAAGTCCTCCAGCATCATGATCAAAAATGATTTTGAAACTAGATCTTGCTTTTCTGGTGTGTTTGGATATTCCATGTTTGTTTTGATGGGAGAATTGGGCTCCGATGGTGCCATGTAGTCTTGGTTTCTGTTGCTTGGGTTCCTGTGCTTGCCTCTCGCCATCAGATTATCTCTAGTGTTACTTTGTTCTGCTCTTTCTGACAGTGGCTAGACTGTCCTATAAGCCTGTGTGTCAGGAGTGCTGTAGACCTGTTTTCCTCTCTTTCAGTCAGTTATGGGGACAGAGTGTTCTGCTTTCGGGCGTGTAGTTTTTCCTCTCTACAGGTCTTCAGCTGTTCCTGTGGGCCTGTGTCTTGAGTTCACCAGGCAGGTCACTTGTAGCAGAAAAGTTGGTCTTACCTGTGGTCCTGAGGCTCAAGTTCGCTCGCGGGGTGCTGCCCTCGGGCTCTCTGTGGCGGCAGCAACCAGGAAGATCTGCGCTGCCCTTTCCGGGAGCTTCAGTGCATCAGGGTTCCAGATGGCCTTTGGTGTTTTCCTCTGGCGCCCGAGATGTATGTGCAGAGAGCAGTCTCTTCTGGTTTCCCAGGCTTGTCTGCCTCTCTAAAGGTTTAGCTCACCCTCCCACGGGATTTGGGTGTAGAGAACTGTTTATCCGGTCTGTTTCCTTCAGGTTCCGGCGGTGTCTCAGGCAGGGGTCCTGCCGCTCCTGTGCCCTCCCCCACGGGAGCCCAGAGGCCTTATACAGTTTCCTCTTGGGCCAGGGATGTGGGCAGGGGTGGGCAGTGTTGGTGGTCTCTTCCGCTCTGCAGCCTCAGGAGTGCCCACCTGACCAGGCTGTTGGGTCTCTCTCTCACGGGGTCTGGGAGCAGAGAGCTGCTGCCTAGTTCATTTCTAAACTCTCCATTGAAATTCATCTTCTTAGCTACGTCTTTTTAGTTCATGCCTGCAGTCCCAGCACATGTGAGGCCAAAGCAGGAGAATTGGCTGTGTGCTTGAGGCCAGCCTAGGCAACAGTTCTGAGGTATTGTCTCAACGTCAAAAGCAACCTCACCAAAATAAATAATTAAACAAACAAATAAACAAACAGATGCTCTTTTCTGCCAGAAGCAAATCTTGAGCCCTTTTATCATGCCTTGCGTAAAATTTACTAATCACCTTGACCCATAACATGTGCCTATATTTTAGTAGAAAAGCACTTAGCCAAAGGATCATCACATTTTTTTTTCTACATGTGATTACACAGCTACTGTTTCTGTATTATACCAAGGAGTCGAGTAGAGACTGAGGAGAAACACATCTACTTGAAGGATGATAATTGAGGGACCGAGAAAATCCAATTTAGGGCTTTTAGAATGAAGACTCTAATTCAGAGCACGTGAAGCTATAATCTGATAGTCTTTTTGGGTTCTTCTATTAGAGCAAGTCCTTGGGTGCAGCGATGTGAATACCACAGGAAATTCAGCCTTAAACATCTTCAGCACCAATTCTGTAAAAAAAGATTCCAGAGCTATAACACTGTGTCTCAGAGTGTCAGTCTGTGTATCTTGTGTCTCTTACATGATCCTCCCTGTGTGTGACTATGCGCGACCCCTCTTTTCTTTTATCCTATATTTTATATGTTAATGATTTATTTATTTTTCTTCCCTTCCCATTTGCCACCATAGAAAAAAAATGTCAGTGAGTGGTATTAGATAAGTTAATCAGCAAAAGTTCATTGTTCTCACAGTTCTGGATCCCAGAAGTTAGCTATCAAGGTTGCTGGCAGGTGTTTCTTCTGAAGCTTCCCCGTTGACTGCACGGCAGCTGTCTGCTTTGTGTGGTCTCTCCTCTGTTTGTATGGAGTCTGGTGTCTCCTATCTTTTGATAACATTTAATCTTAGCTTCCTCAGATCTGTGTATCCAAAGATGGTCGCACTGATGGCTAGGTCTCTTGCATGTTTGAAGAACACAGTTTAATTATAATTAAATATGAATGAAGTATATTTGAAGTGTTTCTTTACGTTGAATAGTCCTTTACATTTATTTGTCTGTCTGTCTGTTTGTTTTTATTTTTGGGTAGTGATGCGTGGGCCATGGAGTACAGGTCAGAGGACAATATGTAAGAGTGAGTTCTTTCCTATACTGTGTGGGTTGTGGAGTTTGAACCAAATTTAACAAGATTAGCAGAAAGCATCTTTACCCATTCACCAGCAACAGTTCTTATCATTTAAAGTCCTATAGCCACGACTTTAAAATTCACTCTTATCTTATGGTGTTAATTATGTTACTCGTATCTTTATGAGTCTACTTTGCTAAAACTAAATTTTTACAAGTCTTTTTTGGATATGGAAATTACATGGATTCTTTTTAATGGAAAATATAGACATGTCTATGTTTTCATGTCTACATGTGTATAATTTCCTGAAAAAGGTTAAGTCATTGTTATATATTGTTTATGGAAGACATTCCTCAATTCATGATAGTTATTGTTTAGAAGGAGAATGTCTCCTACAGGCTTATATGCTTAAACACTTGCTTGCTAGCTGTTATCATTGTTTTGGTAGATTACCTGACTTCCAGGAAGCAGAAATTAGATGGACAGTGGTACGCCTTATGGTTATAACTTGATTTTCGTTTCCTATGCTTCTCAACTTGATGATACAATGCAACCAGTTGCCACTATGAGCCAGTCTTGCCACCATGCCATCCTTGACATGGTAGACTGTACCATGCAAACAATCCTTCCTCTCCTAAGTTTATAATCCTTGTGATACAAAATAACCGGTTTAGAAAATCAGCACCGAAAAATGGAGTCCCTGCTGTGGAAAACAGTGGTTCATTAGCCTTTGGAGACGTTTGCAGTGGGAATGTGAAAGAGTTTGGAGTTTCTGGCTACAGAAGTGGTTGTGTGCTCTAAGTAGAGCTCAAAGGACCTTTCTGGTAGATGTTCAGAAGACCAAAGTGCTTCCAGAAATGTGAATGTCAAAGTGTTTGCGTGAAGTATCGAAGGGGAAGAAGGACTCTACTAGGGACTTCCATGTTCCAACAATGGACCTGGCTACATTCTACCCTTGTAGAATTATAACTTGGGGTGAAATTTGTAGCAGGATAGCTGAGCTTTGGTGGCGCCTGACTCTTACTGATTGTGTTCTTATGCTCTCCTATAGGCATCTAGATTTCCCTGGTGTTGGCTGGATGAACTTGATGATAGCAGGGCTTTTTTGGAAGGGAGGGAGCCATGAGCCTGACTATGGAGGTTTGGGCACTGGACTCGGCTGGATGTGCCTCTGGCAGACCCCACTAGCAAGGGATTTGTGGGGCAGTGTTCCAAGTCCGTAGTTCTTGGAGGCCCTGTTTGCCTCTATGTGGAAGCAAGAAGCTCTTAGAGTTCTGCAAGGCTCCCATGGACCAAAGGGCAAGCCCAGTGCTAGTGAAAGGAGGTCAGTGGACTGCGTACAACTCACTTCCGCCAGCTGTGACACAGGCAGACCCACCTGGGAAAGCATTGGTAGGGTACGGTTCCAAGCTGGTGAAGCTTGGGTCCCCGGAGGCCCCCACAGGGGAGCAGTACACTCATGGTGTTCCCCATGGCTCCACAGGACTGAAGAGTGAGCCCAGTGCCAAACAATGGAGGTCAGGAGACCGTGGGCAAGTCAACGGTGCTGTCTCTGAGAAAGGGTCTTCTGTTTCATTGACTTTTTATTTGTATTTTTTTGCCAGTCCTGTTTGGTTCTATCCCGTGTCTCTTGGCTGTACTTAACCTCTGGTTTCTGCTTTTTTTTAGGCAGTCTCGGGCATGGGTTCCCTCTCAGGCATGGGCCTCAAGTTGGGCTAGTTATTGTTAGGCTGTTCCTACAAGTTCTGTGCCACCTTTACTCCACCATATTTTACAGGTAGTACGAATTAAAGGTCAAAGATTTTGTGGTTGGGTTGATGTCCCAGTCCCACCACTAGGAGCCTTCCATGGTTATAGAAGGAAGACAGTTTGAGCTCCATATCCTCCATTAGCAGAGACTCTGTTAGGGTAACTCTTGCAGATTCCAGTGATCTTTATCAGTGCTCCCTATCTCTTCCTTGGCCTTATCCCTCCTGCTCCCATCCCCACCTGCCCTAACTTCACCTGAAAAATTTATTTCATTCGTCCTTGATACAGAGATCTGTTTATCAGCCCTTGAACACTTCTCGTTCCTTAGCCACTCTGGGTCTGTGGATTATAGCATGATTATCCTTTGCTTAACAGCAGTACCCAAAAATATAGAACTCAAGAAACAAGACGTAAAAAAAAACACCCCAATAATCCAATTAAAAATGGGTACACCCAGAAGAAGAGACAAGGAGCTGTAGATACGAACTTCACCACAGAATAAGAGAGATGGAAGAGAGAATCTCAGGAGCAGAAGATTCCATAGAAATCATCGACTCAGCTGTCAAAGATAATGTAAAGCAGAAAAAGCTACTGGTCCAAAACATACAGGAAATCCAGGACTCAATGAGAAGATCAAACCTAAGGATAATAGGTATAGAAGAGAGTGAAGACTCCCAGCTCAAAGGACCAGTAAATATCTTCAACAAAATCATAGAAGAAAACTTCCCTAACCTAAAAAAAGAGATACCCATAGGCATACAAGAAGCCTACAGAACTCCAAATAGATTGGACCAGAAAAGAAACACCTCCCATTACATAATAGTCAAAACACCAAATGCACAAAATAAAGAAAGAATATTAAAAGCAGTAAGGGAAAAAGGTCAAGTAACATATAAAGGCAGACCTATCAGAATCACACCAGACTTCTCAGCAGAAACTATGAAGGCCAGAAGATCCTGGACTGATGTCCTACAGACCCTAAGACAACACAAATGCCAGCCCAGGTTACTGTATCCTGCAAAACTCTCATTAACATAGATGGAGAAACCAAGATATTCCATGACAAAACCAAATTTACACAATATCTTTCTACAAATCCAGCACTACAAAGGATAATAAATGGTAAAGCCCAACATAAGGAGGCAAGCTATACCCTAGAAGAAGCAAGAAACTAATCATCTTGGCAACAAAACAAAGAGAATGAAAGCACACAAACATAACCTCACATCCAAATATGAATATAACGGGAAGAAATAATCACTATTCCTTAAAATCTCTCAACATCAATGGCCTCAACTCCCCAATAAAAAGACATAGATTAACAAACTGGATACGCAACGAGGACCCTGCATTCTGCTGCCTACAGGAAACACACCTCAGAGACAAAGACAGACATTACCTCAGAGTGAAAGGCTGGAAAACAATTTTCCAAGCAAATGGTCAGAAGAAGCAAGCTGGAGTAGCCATTCTAATATCAAATAAAATCAATTTTCAACTAAAAGTCATCAAAAAAGATAAGGAAGGACACTTCATATTCATCAAAGGAAAAATCCACAAAGATGAACTCTCAATCCTAAATATCTATGCCCCAAATACAAGGGCACCTACATATGTAAAAGAAACCTTACTAAAGCTCAAAACACACATTGCACCTCACACAATAATAGTGGGAGATTTCAACACCCCACTCTCATCAATGGACAGATCATGGAAACAGAAATTAAACAGTGATGTAGACAGACTAAGAGAAGTCATGAGCCAAATGGACTTAACGGATATTTATAGAACATTCTATCCTAAAGCAAAAGGATATACCTTCTTCTCAGCTCCTCATGGTACTTTCTCCAAAATTGACCATATAATTGGTCAAAAAACGGGCCTCAACAGGTACAGAAAGATAGAAATAATCCCATGCGTGCTATCGGACCACCACGGCCTAAAACTGGTCTTCAATTACAATCAAGGAAGAATGCCCACATATACTTGGAAATTGAACAATGCTCTACTCAATGATAACCTGGTCAAGGAAGAAATAAAGAAAGAAATTAAAAACTTTTTAGAATTTAATGAAAATGAAGGTACAACATACCCAAACTTATGGGACACAATGAAAGCTATGCTAAGAGGAAAACTCATAGCACTGAGTGCCTGCAGAAAGAAACAGGAAAGAGCATATGTCACCAGCTTGACAGCACACCTAAAAGCTCTAGAACAAAAAGAAGCAAATACACCCAGGAGGAGTAGAAGGCAGGAAATAATCAAACTCAGAGCTGAAATCAACCAAGTAGAAACAAAAAGGACCATAGAAAGAATCAACAGAACCAAAAGTTGGTTCTTTGAGAAAATCAACAAGATAGATAAACCCTTAGCCAGACTAACGAGAGGACACAGAGAGTGCGTCCAAATTAACAAAATCAGAAATGAAAAGGGAGACATAACAACAGATTCAGAGGAAATTCAAAAAATCATCAGATCTTACTATAAAAGCCTATATTCAACAAAACTTGAAAATCTTCAGGAAATGGACAATTTCCTAGACAGATACCAGGTACTGAAGTTAAATCAGGAACAGATAAACCAGTTAAACAACCCCATAACTCCTAAGGAAATAGAAGCAGTCATTAAAGGTCTCCCAACCAAAAAGAGCCCAGGTCCAGACGGGTTTAGTGCAGAATTCTATCAAACCTTCATAGAAGACCTCATACCAATATTATCCAAACTATTCCACAAAATTGAAACAGATGGATCACTACCGAATACCTTCTACGAAGCCACAATTACTCTTATACCTAAACCACACAAAGACCCAACAAAGAAAGAGAACTTCAGACCAATTTCCCTTATGAATATCGACGCAAAAATACTCAACAAAATTCTGGCAAACCGAATCCAAGAGCACATCAAAACAATCATCCACCATGACCAAGTAGGCTTCATCCCAGGCATGCAGGGATGGTTTAATATACGGAAAACCATCAACGTGATCCATTATATAAACAAACTGAAAGAACAAAACCACATGATCATTTCATTAGATGCTGAGAAAGCATTTGACAAAATTCAACACCCCTTCATGATAAAAGTCCTGGAAAGAATAGGAATTCAAGGCCCATACCTGAACATAGTAAAAGCCATATAAAGCAAACCAGTTGCTTACATTAAACTAAATGGAGAGAAACTTGAAGCAATCCCACTAAAATCAGGGACTAGACAAGGCTGCCCACTCTCTCCCTACTTATTCAATATAGTTCTTGAAGTTCTAGCCAGAGCAATCAGACAACAAAAGGAGGTCAAGGGGATACAGATCGGAAAAGAAGAAGTCAAAATATCACTATTTGCAGATGATATGATAGTATATTTATGTAATCCCAAAAGTTCCACCAGAGAACTACTAAAGCTGATAAACAACTTCAGCAAAGTGGCTGGGTATAAAATTAACTCAAATAAATCAGTTGCCTTCCTCTACACAAAAAGAGAAACAAGCCGAGAAAGAAATTAGGGAAACGACACCCTTCATAATAGACCCAAATAATATAAAGTACCTCGGTGTGACTTTAACAAAGCAAGTAAAAGATCTGTACAATAAGAACTTCAAGACACTGAAGAAGGAAATTGAAGAAGACCTCAGAAGATGGAAAGATCTCCCATGCTCATGGATTGGCAGGATTAATATAGTAAAAATGGCCATTTTACCAAAAGCAATCTACAGATTCAATGCAATCCCCATCAAAATACCAATCCAATTCTTCAAAGAGTTAGACAGAACAATTTGCAAATTCATCTGGAATAACAAAAAAACCCAGGATAGCTAAAGCTATCCTCAACAATAAAAGGACTTCAGGGGGAATCACTGTCCCTGAACTCAAGCAGTATTACAAAGCAATAGTGAAGCAATAGTGATAAAAAACTGCATGGTATTGGTACAGAGACAGACAGATAGACCAATGGAATAGAATTGAAGACCCAGAAATGAACCCACACACCTATGGTCACTTGATTTTTGACAAAGGAGCCAAAACCATCCAATGGAAAAAAGATAGCATTTTCAGCAAATGGTGCTGGTTCAACTGGAGGTCAACATGTAGAAGAATGCAGATCGATCCATGCTTATCACACTGTACAAAGCTTAAGTCCAAGTGAATCAAGGACCTCCACATCAAACCAGACACACTCAAACTAATAGAAGAAAAACTAGGGAAGCATCTGGAACACATGGGCACTGGAAATAAATTCCTGAACAAAACACCAATGGCTTATGCTCTAAGAACAAGAATCGACAAATGGGATCTCATAAAACTGCAAAGCTTCTGTAAGGCAAAGGACACTGTGGTTAGGACAAAACGGCAACCAACAGATTGGGAAAAGATCTTTACCAATCCTACAACAGATAGAGGCCTTATATCCAAAATATACAAAGAACTCAAGAAGTTAGACCGCAGGGAAACAAATAACCCTATTAAAAAATGGGGTTCAGAGCTAAACAAAGAATTCACAGCTGAGGAATGCCGAATGGCTGAGAAACACCTAAAGAAATGTTTAACATCTTTAGTCATAAGGGAAATGCAAATCAAAACAACCCTGAGATTTCACTTCACACCAGTGAGAATGGCTAAGATCAAAAACTCAGGGGACAACAGATGCTGGCGAGGATGTGGAGGAAGAGGAACACTCCTCCATTGTTGGTGGGATTGCAGACTGGTAAAACCATTCTGGAAATCAGTCTGGAGGTTCCTCAGAAAATTGGACATTGAACTACCTGAGGATCCAGCTATACCTCTCTTGGGCATATACCCAAAAGATGCCCCAACATATAAAAAAGACACGTGCTCCACTATGTTCATTGCAGCCTTATTTATAATAGCCAGAAGCTGGAAAGAACCCAGATGCCCTTCAACAGAGGAATGGATACAGAAAATGTGGTTCATCTACACAATGGAATATTACTCAGCTATCAAAAACAACGACTTTATGAAATTCGTAGGCAAATGGTTGTAACTGGAAAACATCATCCTGAGTGAGCTAACCCAATCACAGAAAGACATACATGGTATGCACTCATTGATAAGTGGCTATTAGCCCAAATGCTTGAATTACCCTAGATGCCTAGAACAAATGAAACTCAAGACGGATGATCAAAATGTGAATGCTTCACTCTTTCTTTAAAAGGGGAACAAGAATACCCTTGGCAGGGAAGAGAGAGGCAAAGATTAAAACAGACACAGAAGGAACACCCATTCAGAGTCTGCCCCACATGTGGCCCATACATATACAGCCACCCAATTAGAAAAGATGGATGAAGCAAAGAAGTGCAGACCGACAGGAGCCGGATGTAGATCGCTCCTGAGAGACACAGCCAGAATACAGCAAATACAGAGGCGAATGCCAGCAGCAAACCACTGAACTGAGAATAGGACCCCCTTGAAGGAATCAGAGAAAGAACTGGAAGAGCTTGAAGGGGCTCGAGACCCCATATGTACAACAATGCCAAGCAACCAGAGCTTCCAGGGACTAAGCCACTACCTAAAGACTATACATGGACTGACCCTGGACTCTGACCTCATAGGTAGCAATGAATATCCTAGTAAGAGCACCAGTGGAAGGGGAAGCCCTGGGTCAGACGTACTTTCTCTGTGTATCCTTAGCTGTCTTAGAACTTACTATGTAGGGGCTGGAGAATGGCTCAGTCAATGTTAAGAGCACTGACTGCTCTTCCAGTCCAATTCCCAGCACCCACAAGGCAGCTCACAACTGTCTGTTATTCCAATATCTGATGCCCCCACACAGGCATTCATGCAGGCAAAACACAATGCACATAAAATAATTATCCATAAAATTAAGAAAAGAGAAAAGATATCATAGGCAAGAACCTGAAATAGTCGATCATTCAGAATCAAGAACTGAGACAAATGAAATATAGACATGCTTACCTGCTTATGTGCCTGCTTCTCTCATTTAGGTTTCTCTTCCCATATCCTCTTCAGTACCTCCTGCCTAGGGAACGGTGCCAACTATAATGGGGTGTCTTTCTACAGCAAAGAACAGTCAACAGTGAACCCCCTGAGGTGTGCTCACAGGTCATGCTCATCTTGATAATTTCTCAGTTGAGGCTCTCTTCCCAGTTGTTTCTAGTTTGTGTCAAGTTGACAGTTGAAACTAACTACCACAGGGTCTCTTTAGTGGCCTACATCTGGTATTCTCTCACAGTGGTGAGAAAGCTTCTAAAGATTGTAGGTGAACTTTGAAAATGGCCTTCCTGAAATTTACACATATTAAAAGTCATTTCCTGGTCCACTAGTCTAGTAACGACAAAGGTAATAAATAGTTAAACTTTAATAAGCAAATGGATTCGGGAAGACATTTCTTATTCCTTTTTTTTTTGCTTGGTCTACTACTTGGTACCCTTGCTTTGTGTGTAAATCCTTACCTGTCATCAATCCGATCACAGGCTGGTATATTAAACTTGTAGGCCCATGCTTTGCAAATTTTATTTTTCCATCTCTTTCTAAAGTGAAGACACTTGGTATTCTTTGGAATTCTCATATCATATTCATTATCTAGTTTCTCACGGTAGACAGAAACAGATAAATGTGGAAAATTGCTCCTGTTAGCCCAGAACATTTAACCACTGAAGGGAAACTTCAATTTTCTTGATGAGATCTTTTCTTAGCTTCAGCCTCATTCTCTCCCTTCCAGTGTACTAGTCCCTCCTCTTCGGGATAGCAGAATTAGTCCAGCAGAAGCTATTTCATTTCCAGCACATCCCTAGACACTGTGCAGCAAGCAAGCTAGAAGATACATTTACTATATTCAGTCTTTACCTCCTGCCCGCTGCCAGGCTAATCTGGACTCTTGGCTTGACTTAGTTACTTTCTCCAATGTCTTCAGCCTAATACGTAGAGAGAGCCAGGGAAGATCACCTTTATGCTACCCCATTAGGGTGCAGCTGTTATAGCTAGCAGGGAGTAGCTAGAAGAGGAATGCATTTTCCAGCCACACTTCTGTCTCCGTGCTCCACACTTACCTCCAAGTCTTGCTCTTGTCTGTCCCTTCAGGGTTTGAGGCCCACTTTCCCCCCTTCTAGTGGAAGAAGAACTAAGTTTAAGGCAAATGAAATCATCCTGTGGTATTTGGTTTGACTTTGCTTCTGATTGCCTCGGCTTGAGTTTGCCTGCTTGCCCATACTTTCAGTAATTACTGGTGTCTTGCTTACTATTGTCAGGACATTTGAGCGTTCTCTTCCTCATGGAGTCCGTGCTTTTCAGTGCCAGCATTTTTTTTTTTTCATGTGGTGTTTCTACTCAATAAGGCTACACATCCCTGTAGGGGCAGGATGGAGCAGTGACCTATTGTACCGCAGATCTCGGTATGATCAGGGACTGCTGTGCCAGCAGCACCACAATTCCAAATCTAGTCTGATCAGAGTAGAAGAAGCATTGCACTGTCAGGGTGAGGATGAGAACACGAAGTGCCCAAGTACCAACAGTGAGAATCTCTGTGAAGACTGAGTAGAGCCTATTGGCTACAGCTTCAGGTTGAAATGAAATCTTCTGTTGTCTCCCCTGGAGCCAAGGTGGCCTGGTCTATATGCTCAGCCATATGTAGAAAACAGACATGTTTCCACTAACATCTGATGAAGGATATAACAGCAAGTAGAGAACGTACTGGTCCTGGGAAATGTCTAGATGGCCGGCTGGGGATGAATGGCTGCGATTCTTGCCTGAAATCAGAAGGAAAAAATGAATGATGGAGGAGAAACAAATCATGAAGGAAAGGATGCAGAAGAGTTCTCACCTTTAAATTACAGCACCACTCCAAAAGCAGTGATGAAGAACGAAGTGCCAAGGATGGGAAGGCAGACTTGCAATAACTTTTCCTTAGAGAAACTTACAGAAAGTGCTAACAGAGGGGCAGAGGCCTGAGGTGAGGGCCCTCTGGACTCCATGGTGCTGTTCTGAGAATGTCTGCCTCTTCTACTTTTCTACTATTCTTTGGCTTATTACTGCTGTCTGGTTTTTGGAGGTATTTTATTTGTTGTAATCAGAGTCCCTAAATGATATATCTCACTGGAAATGTCAAAATCATTCTTTTTTTTCCTCTATCTTTATTAAATTGGGTATTTCTTATTTACATTTCGATTGTTATTCCCTTTCCCGGTTTCCGGGCCAACATCCCCCTAGCCCCTCCCCCTCCCCTTCCCTATGGGTGTTTCCCTCCCCATCCTCCCCCCTTTACCACCTTCCCCCCCACAATCACGTTCACTGGGGGTTCAGTCTTGGCAGGACCAAGGGCTTCCCCTTCCACTGGTGCTCTTACTAGGCTATTCATTGCTACCTATGAGGTCAGAGTCCAGGGTCAGTCCATGTATAGTCTTTGGGTAGTGGCTTAGTCCCTGGAAGCTCTGGTTGCTTGACATTGTTGTACATATGGGGTCTCGAGCCCCTTTAAGCTCTTTCAGTCCTTTCTCTGATTCCTTCAACGGGGTTCCCGTTCTCAGTTCAGTGGTTTGCTGCTGGCATTCGCCTGTGTATTTGCTGTATTCTGGGTGTGTCTCTTAGGAGAGATTTACATCTGGTTCCTGTTGGCTTGCACTTCTTTGCTTCATCCATCTTGTCTAATTGGGTGGCTGTATGTGTATGGGCCACATGTTGGGCAGGCTCTGAATGGGTGTTCCTTCTGCCTCTGTTCTAAACTTTGCCTCCCTATTCCCTGCCAAAGGTATTCTTGTTCCCCTTTTAAAGAAGGAGTGAAGCATTTGCATTTTGGTCATCCTCCTTGAGAGCAAAAGCATTTTTACAAATTTAACTTATTTCACAGATGAAGTAGACTAGCATGAATTCTTACTTTCTGCTAACATATATATCCGCTGATTTCATGACTTAGAATATATACAAAAATTTCATTAGGACAGGTTCTCTTGAACACCAACATGTTAATTGCAAAAATGTCTATATCACTTAGAAGTCATTCATTCTAGTGTGTACAAGTAAAAGCCATTAATAAATTAATAATTATGTAGGGATTCAAAGGTTTTTGCTCAAAATTTGGTAGAAGATAAGTAGGAATTATAAGTTAAAGATCATCAGGATGATCTTGAGTTAAGGAGCCTCTGTTTCTGGATCAGAAATCATCCTGATGTCCTTGTCAGTCCTTTTGCCTCAACAAGCAGATGTATAGTCGTGCCAGTAGCTTTGCCCTGGGAGCCTGTACCCATAATTCCATTCTTTCTGCGATCAATTCTAAGAAAATACAGTCTTCATAAAGCTGTCACACTTCCACTGTTCCTTCCGGGAAACACAATTGATGACTTGTGTATACCTTATCATAGGGCATATGGGAAAATGTAAGGGGAAGGCAAGAATGACCCTTTGGATATTTGAACGAATAGGACTGGCTATGTTCAGCAGGAATCCCCACTAACCATGGTCCTCTACAGAATGCCCATAGGAACGTAGCCATTTGTCATTTGGAACTAATAAAATATCTTGACCCCAAGGGCAGTGACAAACATTGTCACTTTATAATGTCACCTCAGGAAGGGCTTGTAGCTGCCCTTTTTCAAAATAAATAAAAAATAGCTCAGGCATAAATGACAGTAAATATCAGGGATACCAAATTGGGCAAATTTCAGTCGCAAAGAGGAAGTAAAGGATTTGCAAGAATTAATAAAATGAGCGCTTTTTGTATATCAGGCGCTTTTTTATCTAGGAAAATTATATTAAAATCCAAAATAGGTCCTCCTCTGTCAAATTAAGAAGAGATTGTACTTGAAATTCAGCTAGTCAGTGTAACAGAAAGGATTTCACAGTGAATTTTACTCTCTCTCTCTCTCTCTCTCTCTCTCTCTCTCTCTCTCTCTCTCTCCCCCTCTCTCTTTTTTTCCAATCTGAGTAACATTTGTGATTGGTTTCTCAGTACTGGGAACCAATCTCAGGGCCATGTCCATGCCAGACAAACATGTTTGCTGAGTTAAATGATTTGCCACTCAGTGTCTTGTAGGCATGAATTTGTCAGCCTTTGCCTATTTTACTATCTTCATCGAAATTCATCTGTCCCCACTTCATATCTGTCGTAGCTTCTTCTCAAATCCTTTGTTTGTAAGATCAGTTCAAGCCATTCTAGGAAGCTCTGTATAAAGAATTCCATCTCAGCTTTGTCTTTACTTTAAAAGCTACTAGTCATCTATCCATTACTGATCAATATCTGCACGTTTAGGCTCTAAGGTAAAAGTTTGCTTTACATTTTCAGTTGTTAATAATTGTTTCTAACATTTTTTTAAAAATGTTTGCATTTCTTTTTTTTTCTTTTCTTTTTTTCGGAGCTGGGGACCGAACCTAGGGCTTGCGCTTGCTAGGCAAGCGCTCTACCACTGAGCTAAATCCCCAACCCCAATGTTTGCATTTCTTAATAAAAAATGTTTAGAAAATGGGAGCCATTAGCTTAGTAGCTGTATCAGTTCCATCCCTCCTCCTTAACTATTTCTGTGACTTACCTGTCACTTCAAATTTATGATCTCTAATTGTTACTGTTGCATGTCTATGTGTGTTTGTGTTTGTATGTGTGTGTTCGCGCATGCACACATGCATGTGCATGCGTGTGTGCCTGTGTTTGTAATGTACTGTGCTGATAATCCCTTCGATTGGACAACTTACGTGGGAGCTTGTTTCTGGAGAATACTGCTTTCTTCTATCTGAACGGTAATTGACCATCTCTAGCTCTTTATCTAGGGGTGGGACCTTGAGGAATTTCTCCTGCTCCCACTGGCAGGTCAGTTGAGTTGCCACTATGTTGGTTTTGTCAGGCAAGAAAGCTGTTGAGATTTCATGAGTGCAGTCCCCTTGTCAGGTCTAGGAGATCCTATGTTGTAGCAGATGTTTCTGGGGCCCTGGAACTTAAAATCTTTCTTAGAATTCATTGACTGGAGTTCTGTATCTAGGATTTGTGAAATTTCCTCTGTCTCCATTGGCATGGCAAATGATGTCGTCATTATCTAGGTCTTGTTTAAGCAACAGCACTGTTGAGATTTTATGAGTATAATTTCCCTACCATATTGCAAAGACATTGTCTAGTAGCCAGTGACCAGACCCTCTGGCTCCTAAAATCTAGGGTTTATCTACATTCTACTTATTCTACAGAATTATCTACGAATGATATTGGAATTCAAATTCTGGAATAGTGTTATACTATAATTCACACGAGATACAATACAGTGCATTTTACAAGTACGAAAGACAGATTTGAGATTTCTTGCTATTCTACTGACAACCAAGCTTTTATGGTTATATTCGATATCAAAATCAGACTTCCAACTCCTCAATATACCAAGGAACGAGAAATAATAACCATGGGTAAACAAAACAAACAAACAAACAAAAAAACAGACTTGCTCAAGAATCCACTTAATGTAGAAATTAAATAGACTAGAAGAAAATAGAACAAAACCAATGTCAGTTTGAAGAAAATAGAACCAAACCAAAGTCAGTTTGAGTCAGAGACTTACTCTCGGAATTAAGAAAATTGGGTTTGAAATTCTCTGGCCTTTGTCCAGAAGAGAGAACTGTGGTGGGTGGGCTGCCCTATGGTTCTCCTTTTGATATGTGCCCAGAAGTCGTAACAGTAGTGGTTTTTCGTTTCTATAGCCTAAGAATTTGCAAGAGAAGTCAAATCTGAGAGACACTGAAAAAGCAGTCACCATGTTAAACATAAATCATAAATCTAAAGAAAAACATCAGGACACAAAGTTGCCCATGCTTCATATTCATAGCACACACATACATGATCATAGTAGAGAGCTCACATTTTCTTCCGTGCTTACCATCACTGCCATGAGTTTATACACCTTAGTATTGACATCCCATCTTCGTTTTGAGTATGAGCCCACTGTGACTTATACTGTTGCCTAACTCGGTGCTTGCCACACTGCTGCCTCTCTCAGGTCTAGGGTCAGAGGTCATGTTGATGTTGGGTTGGCATATAAGTCATAAATGGCTGACTTATTTAGAGCGGTAGTTATTCTAATATAACGGTGTGGGCATGAAAATTATCTGGACCATCCTGCCCTTTTGAATAGTTGTGAATCAGTTTGAAATATTCCCTCTCTTTTGGGTTTCCTTCCTTTAAAAGTTTGATGTTATGTATGATATATTGACTCTAGCGTCTTTATCCTTTTTTGGAGAACTTTTTCACATAGTTGAATGAGGTTATATATTGAGTTCTATGTACAAGTCCTAGTATATTTCTTGTCTCAGGCCTTTGTTATTGAAGGCTGAATAGTAAAGGTCTGGTGTTCCAACTTCTCTAGAATCTGAGGTCCAAGGTTCATGACTTCATTACCTGCAAGGGATACAGTGAGTTCAAGGCCGGTTTGAGCAACCTAGAAAGACCATGTCTCAATAACAACAACAACAACAGCAACAACAACAGCAACAACAACAGCAACAACGGAACACCAAAAAACCCCCACAAATGAAAAAACAAAAACAAAGCCCCAGACCAAACCAAAACAAAAAAGCTGGGCATATAGCTCAATGGTAGATCACTATGAGGTCATGGCTTTAATACTCAGTACTAAAGTGTGTGTGTGTGTGTGTGTGTGTGTGTGTGTGTGTGTGTGTGCGCGCTCGCGCACACATATACATTCCTCATCAAAAGAATTTAAATTATCTCTAAGAAGTCTTTACATTTTATTTTCAGGTCACAGATTATTGTAAAGCCTGATAAAATCAACAACAAAGTTAAAAGAATTGGGCCACACATAGAAATTTTCCAGCTGTTCCAGGGAAGAAAAAGACTTATATTTACTAAAAGAATTGTTAAACTGATCATCATTATACAAGCATTTATCAGGGGGTGGCTTGAGCGCAAAAGACTTCAACGATTAAAGAGCAAGGTAAGGGTTACCCTGCAGATAAGAATGTCTTTAACATTTTCGATGTAGATTTATGGTTGCTTGATTTGGGTTCGTTGTTATTGTTGTTTTAAGACAGGGTTTTTCTGTGTAGCCCTGGCTGTACTAGAACTTGCTCTGTAGACCAGGCTGGCCTTGAACTCAGAGAGCTGCCTGGCTCTGCCTCTTGAGTGCTGGGATTAAAGGAGATATGCTTCACTACCATCTTGCTTCTTTTTTTTTTTTACGTCACAACATTGTTTATTATGTGAATTTTTTTTACAATACAAACAAAAAATACAGGTATGCAATATATAGATACAGCTAAATGCAGAATGGTGACTTTTTTTCTCTTCAAGAGGCCATGATTCCCATTTCTAGTAAAACAAGACTGAGTATAGGTAGAAACAGGCTGGTCGTTAACTTCACAATTTGCCTAGAAATGATCTACAAATGCATTTTTCCTCCTGCTACTTACCATAAAATGTAAAAAGGGAGTTAAAGTAAAGTTTCCTCGTTGGTTTCTACCATATGAAAGATGCTATCTTCTATTTTAGCAGGGCCAATACATGGAAAATATCTAAATTAAATGTTATTACAAAAATGAAGCAGTAATGAGATTCTGGCTAAAGGGGTACTAAATGAGAATAATATATATATATATATATATATATATATATATATATATATTTAAAGAATCCAAAACAAACAAACAACAAAAAAGGCTGTTATAAAAAGCTCTAGGTGCACTGTAAGCATATAGGTTTTTTCCATGTGTACTTTTAAACAATGGAAGTGTCAAAAAATAGGGTCCACTGTGTTAGACTAAATACATTATTGTATAGGCTGCATCGAATGGAACCTCTGTATTATAATTATCATAGAGTAGCATAGTTTGCATCATATTATGGCAATTTATCCTCAATGAAAACCTTCCAGAGTCCTTTTATTTTAGAATATTCTGTAAACAATCAAACCACCAGAACATGATTATACAACAGTAAAATGTTTTCTTGCATTAAACTGAAGACATCTTTTTAATTTAAAAAAAAAAGAAAAATGTAGAAAGGTACTTAGAGCTGTTAATTTCTAAGTACACAATATCCTAGACAATTCAAGGCATCTTAATCTCCTTCGAGAACAACAACAAAAAAATAATTTTTGTCATGCTGTTAAATCCATCATTATGGATAAAATTGGTGCAAATTGGTCAAACGGATCCAACAAACACTGATGTCCAAGCTGGCGTATTGGCAACTAATACATAACTGGTGGTCAATAGAGTTTAAAAGATCTTGCCTTTCTTCTTGTTCTTTTCCAAGGTTCTTGAAGAATTCTGTTGCTCTAAAATACGTTGTTGAGCTTCCCAGTTTGCTTTTTCTTCTTCAAACTGACGACGTTTTTCCTCTAATTCTTTGTGCTGTGCTTCTTTTTCATTTGCTCATGGCGCCGCTGGAGCTCGGCTTCAGAGTCCTTCAGCTTTTGAACTTTTTCCTTGACCTTCATCTCAAACACCTGCTCCATCTCCATCTCCATCTTCTTCATCTTGGCCACGTGCTCCCTTCTCTCCTCCTCCATCTGCGCCAGAGGGCTCTTGGTAAGTTGCCCTTTGTTCTTGTTGTTATCTACTCCATTGTAGGTCACTGCTGCTAGTTTTCTGCTTCTGTAGTTCTCATAGTGTACGTTATTGGTAACATCTTTCAAGTCCTGCATGTGTGTTCGTATCAACATATTTCTTAGAATTGTAAAATCACAATGCTCACCATTTTCAACTTCAGCCACGCCCCAAGGATACTGCCTTCCTCTGACTCTTTTGCCATTAACTTCAATGATAGTATTACTACCCACCACAGCAAGAGGTAAACGGTCCTTTATCTTCTTAACCAGCTTATTCTCTTCTTCATCATCCGTTTCTGGAAATTCATATATTTTAATTTTATGTTCTTGGATTTCTTTCATTATCTGCTTTTTAAACTGTTGGCATTCCTCTGGTGTAAGTGTGTCTGCTTTGGCAATTAAAGGGATGATATTCACTTTTTCATGCAAACGTTTCATAAACTCAATATCCAATGATTTAAGTCCATGTCCTGAAGGAGCAATGAAGTATAAACAACACTGCACCCTGTTATCAGGCATCTGTCGTCTGTTCACTCGAGATTCTGCATTTAAGTAATCTTCAAATTTACTATCAATGTAGTCGATAACAGGCTGCCAGCAATTACTATTATCCACTGCACCTCCAAGTCCCGGAGTATCAACTATCGTCAGCAGCGACTGAACACCACCTTCTTTGACTAAAACTTTGGATTGCTCCACCTGTACAGTCTTTTTGATTCTATGAGAAGGTCCTGGATACTCTAGAGAATACAAATCTGTGAGGAATAATGAGTTGATTAATGTCGACTTTTCCAGTCCAGATTCACCTACTACCATAAGAGTGAATTCAAATCCTCTTTTCACCGATTTTCTGTACACTTGATTTGGGAGGATGGCAAATCCCACATAGCCCTCAAGGTTCTTCGGTTGAGCCACAAGGGGACCTCAACCCAGGCTGCTCGGGCGGGAGACCCGAGCAGGCAAGGCCTCGGGACCGAAGAGTCGAGGGCCGGAGGCCCAGAGGAGACGCAGGAAAGACTGGCCTCCAAGGCGGGCGAGGGCTGGGCTGGGACGGGGCGGCTCCGGCGACTCGGGCCTCAGAGGCCACGGTCCGCCCGCCCGCTCCGCTCCCCCGGCCTGCCCGCCAAAGCGCTACCATCTTGCTTCTTATGTATTCTTTTTTTTTTCATCTTTATTAACTTGGGTATTTCTTATTTACATTTCGATTGTTATTACCTTTCCCAGTTTCCGGGCCAACATCTCCCTAACCTCTCCCTCCCCTTCTTTATGGGTGTTCTCCTCCCCATCCTCCCCCCATTACCGCCCTCCCCCCAACAATCACATTCACTGGGGGTTCAGTCTTGGCAGGACCAAGGGCTTCCCCTTCCACTGGTGCCCTTACTAGGCTATTCATTGCTACCTATGAGGTTGGAGCCCAGGGTCAGTCCATGTATAGTCTTTAGGTAGTGGCTTAGTCCCTGGAAGCTCTGGTTACTTGGCATTGTTGTTCATATGGGGTCTCGAGCTCCTTCAAGCTCTTCCAGTTCTTTCTCTGATTCCTTCAACGGGGGTCCCGTTCTCAGTTCAGTGGTTTGCTGCTGGCATTCGCCTCTGTATTTGCTGTATTCTGGCTGTGTCTCTCAGGAGAGATCTACATCCGGTTCCTGTTGGCCTGCACTTCTTTGCTTCATCCATCTTGTCTAATTGGGTGGCTGTATATGTATGGGCCACATGTGGGGCAGGCTCTGAATTGGTGTTCCTTCTGTCTCTGTTTTAATCTTTGCCTCTCTCTTCCCTGCCAAGGGTATTCTTGTTCCTCTTTTAAAGAAGGAGTGAAGCATTCACATTTTGATCATCCGTCTTGAGTTTCGTTTGTTCTAGGCATCTAGGGTAATTCAAGCATTTGGGCTAATATCCACTTATCAATGAGTGCATACCATGTGTGTTTTTCTGTGATTGGGTTACCTCACTCAGGATGATATTTTCCAGTTCCAACCATTTGCCTACGAATTTCATAAAGTCATTGTTTTAAAGCTGGGAGTCTTCACTCTCTTCTATACCTATTATCCTTAGGTTTGATCTTCTCATTGAGTCCAGGATTTCCTGTATGTTTTGGACCAGTAGCTTTTTCCTTTTTACATTATCTTTGACAGTTGTGTCGATGATTTCTATGGAATCTTCTGCTCCTGAGATTCTCTCTTCTATCTCTTGCATTCTGTTGGTGATGCTTGTATCTATGGCTCCTTGTCTCTTTCTCCCTTTGTGCTTTCTTTATTACTTCTATTTCCATTTTTAATTCCTTCAACTGTTTGATTGTGTTTTCCTGGAATTCTTTCAGGGATTTTTGTAATTCCTCTCTATAGGCTTCTACTTGTTTATTACTGTTTTCCTGTGTTTCTCTACAGGAGTTCTTTATGTCTTTCTTGCAGTCCTCCATCATCATGATCAAATGTGATTTTAAATCTAGATCTTGCTTTTCTGGTGTGTTTGGATATTCAGTGTTTGCTTTGGTGGAAGAATTGGGCTCCAATGATGCCATGCAGTCTTGGTTTCTCTTGCTTGGGTTCCTGCGCTTGCCTCTCGCCATCAGGTTGTCTCTGGTGTAACCTTGTTCTGCTATTTCTGACAGTGGCTAGACCGTCCTATAGGCCTGTGTGTCAGGAGTGCTGTAGACCTGATTTCCTGTTTTCCTTCAGCCAGTTATGGGAACAGAGTGTTCTGCTTTCTGGCGGGTAGTCTTTCCTGTCTACTGGTCTTCAGCTGTTCCTGTGGGCCTGTGTCCTGAGTCCACCAGGCGGGTCGCTTAGAGCAGAAAAGTTGGTCTTACCTGTGGTCCCATGGCTGAAGTTGCTCCTGGGGGGCTGCTTTTGAGCTCTCCGTGAGGGCAGCAACCAGGAAGGTCTGTGCCGCCTTTTCCCGGGGGCCCCCATGCACCCAGGTCCCAGATGGCATTAGGTGTTTTCCTCTGGAGTCAGAAATGTGAGCAGAGTGTAGTCTCCTCTGGCTTCCCAGGCGTGTCTGCCCCTCTGAAGGTTTAGCTCTCCCTCCCACGGGATTTGGGTGCAGGGAGCTGTTGGGTGCAGGTGGTGTCTGGACCACAGGGAACCTGCCGCTTCAGTTTTTATGTATTCTTAATTATAGAATTCAAATAGTTTTATTGGAAATATTTATGTAATTTGTCTAAAAATGTTCTATCTCTACAAAAATCTATACATTTTGATTGAGAAAACCAAATGAGTAATTTAATTTAGTCTGGTAATAGTTTTGCCTTCTGAGAATTTGGTCACTTAGCAAAGTACTATCTTTATCCAAAGTTCAGCAATTCTGGGACTAGAGGAAACTGTCTTTTTGGTTTGTTTTTTTTTTTTTTTCTTGTGATTTACTCTCTAGCTAGAATAATTAGAAGCTTTCTGCTTCCCAAGCTCCTGGGTACTCTCAAAGTGCATTAAACATTTCCTTTGGAAATAACTGTGTGTAACTCTTCCTTCTACATCTATCTTGGCAGATTTTAGAAACAGCAATGTTGGGTTTCATAATAAACCACAAGTATTCCTTTTGGCTGCCCAAATACAAAAGAATGCCAAATGGATGTGTCCTGGTAAAACTATGAGGGCATGAGAAATATCCTCACTTTGAGAATTAAAGCTTGGCAAACTATAAAGATGTGCACACATTTTTCTTTCAGAGTAGCTCATTGGAGGGACCTTCCTGTTAGGTCCCCAGAATACTTATTTGTAAGAACACAGCTATCTACTTGTTTGTAAGTGCAAGTGTATCCATTGCTTCGATCATTCTGATGTGAAATCTGTCTTATTAAAAATAAACTCTTTATACTGAATTCATCACTAATTCTAATCACTAATATAGGTAGCCGCTGTATATTTTATACTTGAAGAAATACAGGCTCCAGTAAGTAAAATCAACTGCTCAAAGTCGAGTCAAACAGCTGATAGCCTGATAGTCAGTTCTAGGTAGCCTATTGCCTACTTGAACTACTTCCGGCAGGAGTCTTTCCTAATCCAGTAAAGCTACGTCATAGACGTTTCTGTAGCCCAGGCCCAGCTACTGCACTGATTACTCGACGTTTCCTTAGGTCACAATTCACGTGACCCAAAATGAACTCATTTTCTTACTTTCCCAGGTACCTCTGCTCCTGCATTGCATATGCAGTACATCCACTGTGCAGGCACAGCTTAGAAGTGTCTGCATTTTGACATTTTTGTTGCCATACCCAATTGCTTTGAGTTTCACATCTTTCTCTATATTCTCTTCTTCTCTGCCCTTTCCTTTAGATTTTATTTACATCTGCTTTCACGTGAAGAATTACAGTAGGTTTCTCGTTGGTTTCTTTGATTTTGCGCTTATTTTCATTCAGACCTCTGTAATATCTGCCATGTTTTATACTTGACACATTTCCCTATTTCTCATAGTCTTATGCTGCCTTACATTGGATAGGCCATGAACTGTGAACTTACTGACTTGGACATAGGACCTCCAGTCTCTGGTGTCTGTAAAGATTGTCACATGGTACTTCTTTACATACTCTTTAGGAATTAATAAATTCCAAATTTTGATTGTACACTGTTGTTCTGTGGCTTTGACTTCTTTTTTTTTTTTTTTTATTAACTTGAGTATTTCTTATATACATTTCGAGTGTTATTCCCTTTCCCGGTTTCCGGGCAAACATCCCCCTCCCCCCTCCACTTCCTTATGGGTGTTCCCCTCCCAACCCTCCCCCCATTGCCGCCCTCCCCCCATAGACTAGTTCACTGGGGGTTCAGTCTTAGCAGGACCCAGGGCTTCCCCTTCCACTGGCGCTCTTACTAGGATATTCATTGCTACCCATGGGGTCAGAGTCCAGGGTCAGTCCATGTATAGTCTTTAGGTAGTGGCTTAGTCCCTGGAAGCTCTGGTTGCTTGGCATTGTTGTACTTTTCGGGTCTCGAGCCCCTTCAAGCTCTTCCAGTTCTTTCACTGATTCCTTCAATAGGGGACCTATTCTCAGATCAGTGGTTTGCTGCTGGCATTCGCCTCTATATTTGCTGTATTCTGGCTGTGTCTCTCAGGAGCGATCTACATCCGGCTCCTGTCGGTCTGCACTTCTTTGCTTCATCCATCTTGTCTAATTGGGTGGCTGTATATGTATGGGCCACATGTGGGGCAGGCTCTGAATGGGTGTTCCTTCAGTCTCTGTTTTAATCTTTGCCTCTCCCTTCCCTGCCAAGGGTATACTTTTTCCTCATTTAAAGAAGGAGTGAAGCATTCACATTTTGATCATCCGTCTTGAGTTTCGTTTGTTCTAGGGATCTAGGGTAATTCAAGCATTTGGGCTAATAGCCACTTATCAATGAGTGCATACCATGTATGTCTTTCTGTGATTGGGTTAGCTCACTCAGGATGATATTTTCCAGTTCCAACCATTTGCCTACGAATTTCATAAACTCGTTGTTTTTGATAGCTGAGTAATATTCCATTGTGTAGATGTACCACATTTTCTGTATCCATTCCTCTGTTGAAGGGCGTCTGGGTTCTTTCCATTTTCTGGCTATTATAAATAAGGCTGCGATGAACATAGTGGAGCACGTGTCTCTTTTATATGTTGAGGCATCTTTTGGGTATATGCCCAAGAGAGGTATAGCTGGATCCTCAGGCAGTTCAATGTCCAATTTTCTGAGGAACCTCCAGACTGATTTCCAGAATGGTTTTACCAGTCTGCAATCCCACCAACAATGGAGGAGTGTTCCTCTTTCTCCACATCCTCGCCAGCATCTGCTGTCGCCTGAGTTTTTGATCTTAGCCATTCGCACTGGTGTGAGGTGAAATCTCAGGGTTGTTTTGATTTGCATTTCCCTTATGACTAAAGATGTTGAACATTTCTTTAGGTGTTTCTCAGCCATTCGGCATTCCTCAGCTGTGAATTCTTTGTTTAGCTCTGAACCCCATTTTTTAATAGGGTTATTTGTTTCCCTGCGGTCTAACTTCTTGAATTCTTTGTATATTTTGGATATAAGACCTCTATCTGTTGTAGGATTGGTAAAGATCTTTTCCCAATCTGTTGGTTGCCGTTTTGTCCTAACCACAGTGTCCTTTGCCTTACAGAAGCTTTGCAGTTTTATGAGATCCCATTTGTCGATTCTTGATCTTAGAGCATAAGCCGTTGGTGTTTTGTTCAGGAAATTTTTTCCAGTGCCCATGTGTTCCAGATGCTTCCCTAGTTTTTCTTCTATTAGTTTGAGTGTGTCTGGTTTGATGTGGAGGTCCTTGATCCACTTAGACTTAAGCTTTGTACAGGGTGATAAGCATGGATCGATCTGCATTCTTCTACATGTTGACCTCCAGTTGAACCAGCACCATTTGCTGAAAATGCTATCTTTTTTCCATTGGATGGTTTTGGCTCCTTTGTCAAAAATCAAGTGACCATAGGTGTGTGGGTTCATTTCTGGGTCTTCAATTCTATTCCATTGGTCTATCTGTCTGTCTCTGTACCAATACCATGCAGTTTTTATCACTATTGCTCTGTAATACTGCTTGAGTTCAGGGATAGTGATTCCCCCTGAAGTCCTTTTATTGTTGAGGATAGCTTTAGCTATCCTGGGTTTTTTGTTATTCCAGATGAATTTGCAAATTGTTCTGTCTAACTCTTTGAAGAATTGGATTGGTATTTTGATGGGGATTGCATTGAATCTGTAGATTGCTTTTGGTAAAATGGCCATTTTTACTATATTAATCCTGCCAATCCATGAGCATGGGAGATCTTTCCATCTTCTGAGGTCTTCTTCAATTTCTTTCCTCAGTGTCTTGAAGTTCTTATTGTACAGATCTTTTACTTGCTTGGTTAAAGTCACACCGAGGTACTTTATATTATTTGGGTCTATTATGAAGGGTGTCGTTTCCCTAATTTCTCTCTCGGCTTGTTTCTCTTTTGGATAGAGGAAGGCAACTGATTTATTTGAGTTAATTTTATACCCAGCCACTTTGCTGAAGTTGTTTATCAGCTTTAGTAGTTCTCTGGCGGAACTTTTGGGATCACTTAAATATACTATCATGTCATCTGCAAATAGTGATATTTTGACCTCTTCTTTTCCGATCTGTATCCCTTTGATCTCCTTTTGTTGTCTGATTGCTCTGGCTAGAACTTCAAGAACTATATTGAATAAGTAGGGAGAGAGTGGGCAGCCTTGTCTAGTCCCTGATTTTAGTGGGATTGCTTCAAGTTTCTCTCCATTTAGTTTAATGTTAGCAACTGGTTTGCTGTATATGGCTTTTACTATGTTTAGGTATGGGCCTTGAATTCCTATTCTTTCCAGGACTTTTATCATGAAGGAGTGTTGAATTTTGTCAAATGCTTTCTCAGCATCTAATGAAATGATCATGTGGTTCTGTTCTTTCAGTTTGTTTATATAATGGATCACGTTGATGGTTTTCCGTATATTAAACCATCCCTGCATGCCTGGGATGAAGCCTACTTGATCATGGTGGATGATTGTTTTGATGTGCTCTTGAATTCGGTTTGCCAGAATTTTATTGAGTATTTTTGCGTCGATATTCATAAGGGAAATTGGTCTGAAGTTCTCTATCTTTGTTGTGTCTTTGTGTGGTTTAGGTATAAGAGTAATTGTGGCTTCGTAGAAGGAATTCGGTAGGGCTCCATCTGTTTCAATTTTGTGGAATAGTTTGGATAATATTGGTATGAGGTCTTCTATGAAGGTTTGATAGAATTCTGCACTAAACCCGTCGGGACCTGGGCTCTTTTTGGTTGGGAGACCTTTAATGACTGCTTCTATTTCCTTAGGAGTTATGGGGTTGTTTAACTGGTTTATCTGTTCCTGATTTAACTTCGATACCTGGTATCTGTCTAGGAAATTGTCCATTTCCTGAAGATTTTCAAGTTTTGTTGAATATAGGTTTTTATAGTAAGATCTGATGATTTTTTGAATTTCCTCTGAATCTGTAGTTATGTCTCCCTTTTCATTTCTGACTTTGTTAATTTGGACACACTCTCTGTGTCCTCTCGTTAGTCTGGCTAAGGGTTTATCTATCTTGTTGATTTTCTCAAAGAACCAACTTTTAGTTCTGTTGATTCTTTCTATGGTCCTTTTTGTTTCTACTTGGTTGATTTCAGCTCTGAGTTTGATTATTTCCTGCCTTCTACTCCTCCTGGGTGTATTTGCTTCTTTTTGTTCTAGAGCTTTTAGGTGTGCTGTCAAGCTGCTGACATATGCTCTTTCTTGTTTCTTTCTGCAGGCACTCAGCGCTATGAGTTTTCCTCTTAGCACAGCTTTCATTGTGTCCCATAAGTTTGGGTATGTTGTATCTTCATTTTCATTAAATTCTAAAAAGTTTTTAATTTCTTTCTTTATTTCTTCCTTGACCAGGTTATCATTGAGTAGAGCATTGTTCAATTTCCACGTATATGTGGGCATTCTTCCCTTATTGTTATTGAAGACCAGTTTTAGGCCGTGGTGGTCCGATAGCACGCATGGGATTATTTCTATCTTTCTGTACCTGTTGAGGCCCGTTTTTTGACCAATTATATGGTCAATTTTGGAGAAAGTACCATGAGGAGCTGAGAAGAAGGTATATCCTTTTGCTTTAGGATAGAATGTTCTATAAATATCCGTTAAGTCCATTTGGCTCATGACTTCTCTTAGTCTGTCTACATCACTGTTTAATTTCTGTTTCCATTTTCTGTCCATTGATGAGAGTGGGGTGTTGAAATCTCCCACTATTATTGTGTGAGGTGCAATGTGTGTTTTGAGCTTTAGTAAGGTTTCTTTTACGTATGTAGGTGCCCTTGTATTTGGGGCATAGATATTTAGGATTGAGAGTTCATCTTGGTGGATTTTTCCTTTGATGAATATGAAGTGTCCTTCCTTATCTTTTTTGATGACTTTTAGTTGGAAATTGATTTTATTTGATATTAGAATGGCTACTCCAGCTTGCTTCTTCTGACCATTTGCTTGGAAAGTTGTTTTCCAGCCTTTCACTCTGAGGTAGTGTCTGTCTTTGTCTCTGAGGTGTGTTTCCTGTAGGCATCAGAATGCAGGGTCCTCGTTGCGTGACCAGTTTGTTAATCTATGTCTTTTTATTGGGGAGTTGAGGCCATTGATATTGAGAGATATTAAGGAATAGTGATTATTGCTTCCCGTTATATTCATATTTGGATGTGAGGTTATGTTTGTGTGCTTTCATTCTCTTTGTTTTGTTGCCAAGACGATTAGTTTCTTGCTTCTTCTAGGGTATAGCTTGCCTCCTTATGTTGGGCTTTACCATTTATTATCCTTTGTAGTGCTGGGTTTGTAGAAAGATATTGTGTAAATTTGGTTTTGTCATGGAATATCTTGGTTTCTCCATCAATGTTAATTGAGAGTTTTGCTGGATACAGTAACCTGGGCTGGCATTTGTGTTCTCTTAGGGTCTGTATGACATCAGTCCAGGATCTTCTGGCCTTCATAGTTTCTGGCGAGAAGTCTGGTGTGATTCTGATAGGTCTCCCTTTATATGTTACTTGACCTTTTTCCCTTACCGCTTTTAATATTCTTTCTTTATTTTGTGCGTTTGGTGTTTTGACAATTATGTGACGGGAGGTGTTTCTTTTCTGGTCCAATCTATTTGGAGTTCTGTAGGCTTCTTGTATGTCTATGGGTATCTCTTTTTTTAGGTTAGGGAAGTTTTCTTCTATGATTTTGTTGAAGATATTTACTGGTCCTTTGAGCTGGGAGTCTTCACTCTCTTCTATACCTATTATCCTTAGGTTTGATCTTCTCATTGAGTCCTGGATTTCCTGTATGTTTTGGACCAGTAGCTTTTTCCGCTTTACATTATCTTTGACAGTTGAGTCAATGATTTCTATGGAATCTTCTGCTCCTGAGATTCTCTCTTCCATCTCTTGTATTCTGTTGGTGAAGTTTGTATCTACAGCTCCTTGTCTCTTCTTTTGGTTTTCTATATCCAGGGTTGTTTCCATGTGTTCTTTCTTGATTGCTTCTATTTCCATTTTTAATTCCTTCAACTGTTTGATTGTGTTTTCCTGGAATTCTTTCAGGGATTTTTGCGATTCCTCTCTGTACGCTTTTACTTGTTTATTAATGTTTTTCTGTGCTTCCCTAAGTGTGTTCATGTCTTTCTTGAAGTCCTCCAGCATCATGATCAAATATGATTTTGAAACTAGATCTTGCTTTTCTGGTGTGTTTGGATATTCCATGTTTGTTTTGGTGGGAGAATTGGGCTCCGATGATGGCATGTAGTCTTGGTTTCTGTTGCTTGGGTTCCTGCGCTTGCCTCTCGCCATCAGATTATCTCTAGTGTTACTTTGTTCTGCTATTTCTGACAGTGGCTAGACTGTCCTATATGCCTGTGTGTCAGGAGTGCTTCAGACCTGTTTTCCTGTTTTCTTTCAGTCAGTTATGGGGACAGAGTGTTCTGCTTTCGGGCGTGTAGTTTTTCCTCTCTACAGGTCTTCAGCTGTTCCTGTGGGCCTATGTCTTGAGTTCACTAGGCAGCTTTCTTGCAGCAGAAAATTTGGTCTTACCTGTGGTCCCGAGGCTCAGGTTCGCTCGTGGGGTGCTGCCCAGGGGCTCTCTGCAGCGGCAGCAACCAGGAAGACCTGTGCCGCCCCTTCCGGGAGCTTCAGTGCACCAGGGTTCCAGATGGTCTTTGGCTTTTTCCTCTGGCGTCCGAGATGTGTGTGCAGGGAGCAGTCTCTTCTGGTTTCCCAGGCTTGTCTGCCTCTCTGAAGGTTTAGCTCTCCCTCCCACGGGATTTGGGTGCAGAGAACTGTTTATCCGGTCTGTTTCCTTCAGGGTCCGGCGGTGTCTCTGGCAGGGGTCCTGCCGTTCCTGGGCCGGCTTTGACTTCTTTTAATATTAGCCAAGAAAACTTTATTCCTCCTCCTCCTCCTCCTCCTCCTCCTCCTCCTCCTCCTCCTCCTCCTCCTCCTCCTCCTCCTCCTCCTCCTCTTCTTCTTCTTCTTCTTCCTTCTTCTTCTTCTTCTTCTTCTTCTTCTTCTTCTTCTTCTTCTTCTTCTTCTTCTTCTTCTTCTTCTTCTTCTTCTTTTCTTCTTCTTTCTTCTTCTTCTTTCTTCTTCTTTCTTCTTCTTCTTCTAACTTCAAGTCGTCCAGGCAACTAACCCTCCCCATCCCTGGTCCATAGTGCAGAGCGGACCCTTTCATTTTTCTATCTAGTTATCTACATCGTGATCATCTATACCTTGTGGTATAGAGTGCCACTGGGCATGCAAAGCTTAATATTGTCAAATTGACAGGACGTACATTTTCCACAGAAGCAAATTTCTGGTAATGAGGTGAGAAAAGCCACCCTGTATGTAGGTTTTACCATTTCATGGGCTGCTGAGTCCTAGACTGAATAAAAAGGAGAAACCCAGCTGAGCACTAGCATTCATCTCTCCCTGCTCATGACTATAGACAGATTGTGATCAGCCTCCTCCTGGAAATGAAGTTTAAAAATACTACTACTACTACTACCACTACTACCACTACTACTACTACTACTACCACTACTATGACTACTACCACTACTACTAATACTACTACTACTACCACCACCACTACCACCACCACCACTACCACCACCACCACTACCACCACCACTACTACTACTACTACCACCACCACCACCACTACTACTACCACCACCACCACCACTACTACTACCACCACCACCACCACTATTACTACTACCACTACTCCTACTACCACCACCACCACCACTATTACTACTACCACTACTACTACTACCACCACCACCACCACTACTACTATGACTACTACTACCACTACTACCACCACCACCACCACCACTACTACCACCACCACCACCACTACTACCACCACCACCACCACTATTACTACTACTACCACCACCACCACCACTACTAGTACTACTACTACCACCACCACCACCACTATTACTACTACCACCACCACTACCACCACCACTACTACTACTATGACTACTACTACCACCACTACCACTACCACTACCACTACCACTACCACTACTACTACTACCACTACTATTACTACCACCACTACTACTATGACTACTACTACTACCACCACCACCACCACTACTACTACTACCACCACCATCACCACCACCACTACTACTATGACTACTACTACTACCACTACTACCACTACCACTACTACTACTACTAACAACAACAACAACAGCAAGGCCTTCATTCCACAGTTTGCTTTTGTCAGTTATTTGATCACAGCCAAAAAACAACTAATTAATACAGGAAGTACAATTTTTTTGATTTAATTGAGAGCTTCTAGATTGATTTTTGTATTCATATCAGCACATACTCCCTTGACATATAATATACAGTCTTTAGCATTTCAACCATGACTTATTATCTGCTATTTTTCTTGCTCATTATCTATGTATTTAAATTCTTTATTTGGGGATTACAACCCCTGTCTTGTTTGCTACTATTTTAAAATATAGAAAACAGTGTTTAACCTATGGTCTTTCTCTTTACTCAAAAGGTAGCTATGAAATAAATAAGTTGATTCAATGAAACATTATTTATAAGTTTGGCATGCTTCCTAATGAGGCAGAGCTTCAACGTTCTTTGTGTGTTTTTTTTTTTTTTTGAGTATTTCTTATATACATTTCAAGTGTTATTCCCTTTCCCGGTTTCCGGGCAAACATCCCCCTCCCCCCTCCACTTCCTTATGGGTGTTCCCCTCCCAACCCTCCCCCCATTGCCGCCATCCCCCCACCACTCTAGTTCACTGGGGGTTCAGTCTTAGCAGGACCCAGGGCTTCCCCTTCCACTGGTGCTCTTACTAGGATATTCATTGCTACCTATGGGATCAGAGTCCAGGGTCAGTCCATGTATAGTCTTTAGGTAGTGGCTTAGTCCCTGGAAGCTCTGGTTGCTTGGCATTGTTGTACATATGGGGTCTTGAGCCCCTTCAAGCTCTTCCAGTTCTTTCTCTGATTCCTTCAACGGGGGACCTATTCTCAGTTCAGTGGTTTGCTGCTGGCATTCGCCTCTGTATTTGCTGTATTCTGGCTGTGTTTCTCAGGAGCGATCTACATCCGGCTCCTGTCGGTCTGCACTTCTTTGCTTCATCCATCTTGTCTAATTGGGTGGCTGTATATGTATGGGCCACATGTGGGGCAGGCTCTGAATGGGTGTTCCTTCTGTCTCTGTTTTAATCTTTGCCTCTCCCTTCCCTGCCAAGGGTATTCTTTTTCCTCATTTAAAGAAGGAGTGAAGCATTCACATTTTGATCATCGGTCTTGAGTTTCGTTTGTTCGAGGGATCTAGGGTAATTCAAGCATTTGGGCTAATAGCCACTTATCAATGAGTGCATACCATGTATGTCTTTCTGTGATTGGGTTAGCTCACTCAGGATGATATTTTCCAGTTCCAACCATTTGCCTACGAATTTCAAAAACTCGTTGTTTTTGATAGCTGAGTAATATTCCATTGTGTAGATGTACCACATTTTCTGTATCCATTCCTCTGTTGAAGGGCATCTGGGTTCTTTCCATTTTCTGGCTATTATAAATAAGGCTGCGATGAACATAGTGGAGCACGTGTCTCTTTTATATGTTGAGGCATCTTTTGGGTATATGCCCAAGAGAGGTATAGCTGGATCCTCAGGCAGTTCAATGTCCAATTTTCTGAGGAACCTCCAGACTGATTTCCAGAATGGTTTTACCAGTCTGCAATCCCACCAACAATGGAGGAGTGTTCCTCTTTCTCCACATCCTCGCCAGCATCTGCTGTCACCTGAGTTTTTGATCTTAGCCATTCTCACTGGTGTGAGGTGAAATCTCAGGGTTGTTTTGATTTGCATTTCCCTTATGACTAAAGATGTTGAACATTTCTTTAGGTGTTTCTCAGCCATTCGGCATTCCTCAGCTGTGAATTCTTTGTTTAGCTCTGAACCCCATTTTTTAATAGGGTTATTTGTTTCCCTGCGGTCTAACTTCTTGAGTTCTTTGTATATTTTGGATATAAGGCCTCTATCTGTTGTAGGATTGGTAAAGATCTTTTCCCAATCTGTTGGTTGCCGTTTTGTCCTAACCACAGTGTCCTTTGCCTTACAGAAGCTTTGCAGTTTTATGAGATCCCATTTGTCGATTCTTGATCTTAGAGCATAAGCCATTGGTGTTTTGTTCAGGAAATTTTTTCCAGTGCCCATGTGTTCCAGATGCTTCCCTAGTTTTTCTTCTATTAGTTTGAGTGTGTCTGGTTTGATGTGGAGGTCCTTGATCCACTTGGACTTAAGCTTTGTACAGGGTGATAAGCATGGATCGATCTGCATTCTTCTACATGTTGCCCTCCAGTTGAACCAGCACCATTTGCTGAAAATGCTATCTTTTTTCCATTGGATGGTTTTGGCTCCTTTGTCAAAAATCAAGTGACCATAGGTGTGTGGGTTCATTTCTGGGTCTTCAATTCTATTCCATTGGTCTACCTGTCTGTCTCTGTACCAATACCATGCAGTTTTTATCACTATTGCTCTGTAATACTGCTTGAGTTCAGGGATAGTGATTCCCCCTGAAGTCCTTTTATTGTTGAGGATAGCTTTAGCTATTCTGGGTTTTTTGTTATTCCAGATGAATTTGCAAATTGTTCTGTCTAACTCTTTGAAGAATTGGATTGGTATTTTGATGGGGATTGCATTGAATCTGTAGATTGCTTTTGGTAAAATGGCCATTTTTACTATATTAATCCTGCCAATCCATGAGCATGGGAGATCTTTCCATCTTCTGAGGTCTTCTTCAATTTCTTTCCTCAGTGTCTTGAAGTTCTTATTGTACAGATCTTTTACTTGCTTGGTTAAAGTCACACCGAGGTACTTTATATTATTTGGGTCTATTATGAAGGGTGTCGTTTCCCTAATTTCTCTCTCGGCTTGTTTCTCTTTTGTATAGAGGAAGGCAACTGATTTATTTGAGTTAATTTTATACCCAGCCACGTTGCTGAAGTTGTTTATCAGCTTTAGTAGTTCACTGGTGGAACTTTTGGGATCACTTAAATATACTATCATGTCATCTGCAAATAGTGATATTTTGACCTCTTCTTTTCCGATCTGTATCCCCTTGATCTCCTTTTGTTGTCTGATTGCTCTGGCTAGAACTTCAAGAACTATATTGAATAAGTAGGGAGAGAGTGGGCAGCCTTGTCTAGTCCCTGATTTTAGTGGGATTGCTTCAAGTTTCTCTCCATTTAGTTTAATGTTAGCAACTGGTTTGCTGTATATGGCTTTTACTATGTTTCGGTATGGGCCTTGAATTCCTATTCTTTCCAGGACTTTTATCATGAAGGGGTGTTGAATTTTGTCAAATGCTTTCTCAGCATCTAATGAAATGATCATGTGGTTCTGTTCTTTCAGTTTGTTTATATGATGGATCACGTTGATGGTTTTCCGTATATTAAACCATCCCTGCATGCCTGGGATGAAGCCTACTTGATCATGGAGGATGATTGTTTTGATGTGCTCTTGAATTCGGTTTGCCAGAATTTTATTGAGTATTTTTGCGTCGATATTCATAAGGGAAATTGGTCTGAAGTTCTCTTTCTTTGTTGTGTCTTTGTGTGGTTTAGGTATAAGAGTAATTGTGGCTTCGTAGAAGGAATTCGGTAGGGCTCCATCTGTTTCAATTTTGTGGAATAGTTTGGATAATATTGGTATGAGGTCTTCTATGAAGTTTTGATAGAATTCTGCACTAAACCCGTCTGGACCTGGGCTCTTTTTGGTTGGGAGACCTTTAATGACTGCTTCTATTTCCTTAGGAGTTATGGGGTTGTTTAACTGGTTTATCTGTTCCTGATTTAACTTCGATACCTGGTATCTGTCTAGGAAATTGTCCATTTCCTGAAGATTTTCAAGTTTTGTTGAATATAGGCTTTTATAGTAAGATCTGATGATTTTTTGAATTTCCTCTGAATCTGTAGTTATGTCTCCCTTTTCATTTCTGATTTTGTTAATTTGGACGCACTTTCTGTGTCCTCTCGTTAGTCTGGCTAAGGGTTTCTCTATCTTGTTGATTTTCTCAAAGAACCAACTTTTGGTTCTGTTGATTCTTTCTATGGTCCTTTTTGTTTCTACTTGGTTGATTTCAGCTCTGAGTTTGATTATTTCCTGCCTTCTACTCCTCCTGGGTGTATTTGCGTCTTTTTGTTCTAGAGCTTTTAGGTGTGCTGTCAATCTGCTGACATATGCTCTTTCCTGTTTCTTTCTGCAGGCACTCAGCGCTATGAGTTTTCCTCTTAGCACAGCTTTCATTGTGTCCCATAAGTTTGGGTATGTTGTATCTTCATTTTCATTAAATTCTAAAAAGTTTTTAATTTCTTTCTTTATTTCTTCCTTGACCAGGTTATCATTGAGTAGAGCATTGTTCAATTTCCACGTATATGTGGGCATTCTTCCCTTATTGTTATTGAAGACCAGTTTTAGGCCGTGGTGGTCCGATAGCACGCATGGGATTATTTCTATCTTTCTGTACCTGTTGAGGCCCGTTTTTTGACCAATTATATGGTCAATTTTGGAGAAAGTACCATGAGGAGCTGAGAAGAAGGTATATCCTTTTGCTTTAGGATAGAATGTTCTATAAATATCCGTTAAGTCCATTTGGCTCATGACTTCTCTTAGTCTGTCGACATCACTGTTTAATTTCTGTTTCCATGATCTGTCCATTGATGAGAGTGGGGTGTTGAAATCTCCCACTATTATTGTGTGAGGTGCAATGTGTGTTTTGAGCTTTAGTAAGGTTTCTTTTACGTATGTAGGTGCCCTTGTATTTGGGGCATAGATATTTAGGATTGAGAGTTCATCTTGGTGGATTTTTCCTTTGATGAATATGAAGTGTCCTTCCTTATCTTTTTTGATGACTTTTAGTTGGAAATTGATTTTATTTGATATTAGAATGGCTACTCCAGCTTGCTTCTTCTGACCATTTGCTTGGAAAGTTGTTTTCCAGCCTTTCACTCTGAGGTAGTGTCTGTCTTTGTCTCTGAGGTGTGTTTCCTGTAGGCATCAGAATGCAGGGTCCTCGTTGCGTGTCCAGTTTGTTAATCTATGTCTTTTTATTGGGGAGTTGAGGCCATTGATATTGAGAGATATTAAGGAATAGTGATTATTGCTTCCCGTTATATTCATATTTGGATGTGATGTTATGTTTGTGTGCTTTCATTCTCTTTGTTTTGTTGCCAAGACGATTAGTTTCTTGCTTCTTCTAGGGTATAGCTTGCCTCCTTATGTTGGGCTTTACTATTTATTATCCTTTGTAGTTCTGGATTTGTGGAAAGATATTGTGTAAATTTGGTTTTGTCATGGAATATCTTGGTTTCTCCATCAATGTTAATTGAGAGTTTTGCTGGATACAGTAACCTGGGCTGGCATTTGTGTTCTCTTAGGGTCTGTATGACATCAGTCCAGGATCTTCTGGCCTTCATAGTTTCTGGCGAGAAGTCTGGTGTGATTCTGATAGGTCTCCCTTTATATGTTACTTGACCTTTTTCCCTTACCGCTTTTAATATTCTTTCTTTATTTTGTGCGTTTGGTGTTTTGACAATTATGTGACGGGAGGTGTTTCTTTTCTGGTCCAATCTATTTGGAGTTCTGTAGGCTTCTTGTATGTCTATGGGTATCTCTTTTTTTAGGTTAGGGAAGTTTTCTTCTATGATTTTGTTGAAGATATTTACTGGTCCTTTGAGCTGGGAGTCTTCACTCTCTTCTATACCTATTATCCTTGGGTTTGATCTTCTCATTGAGTCCTGGATTTCCTGTATGTTTTGGACCAGTAGCTTTTTCTCCTTTACATTATCTTTGACAGTTGAGTCGATGATTTCTATGGAATCTTCTGCTCCCGAGATTCTCTCTTCCATCTCTTGTATTCTGTTGGTGAAGCTTGTATCTACAGCTCCTTGTCTCTTCTTTTGGTTTTCTATATCCATGGTTGTTTCCATGTGTTCTTTCTTGATTGCTTCTATTTCCATTTTTAATTCCTTCAACTGTTTGATTGTGTTTTCCTGGAATTCTTTGAGGGATTTTTGTGTCTCCTCTCTATGGGCTTCTACTTGTTTATTTATGTTTTCCTGGAATTCTTTCAGGGATTTTTGCGATTCTTTCAGGCATTTTTGCGATTCCTCTCTGTAGGCTTCTACTTGTTCTCTAAGGGAGTTCTTCACGTCTTTCTTGAAGTCCTCCAGCATCATGATCAAAAATGATTTTGGAACTAGATCTTGCTTTTCTGGTGTGTTTGGATATTCCATGTTTGTTTTGATGGGAGAATTGGGCTCCGATGGTGCCATGTAGTCTTGGTTTCTGTTGCTTGGGTTCCTGCGCTTGCCTCTCGCCATCAGATTATCTCTAGTGTTACTTTGTTCTGCTATTTCTGACAGTGGCTAGACTGTCCTATAAGTCTCTGTGTCAGGAGTGCTGTAGACCTGTTTTCCTCTCTTTCAGTCAGTTATGGGGACAGAGTGTTCTGCTTTCCGGCGTGTGGTTTTTCCTCTCTACAGGTCTTCAGCTGTTCCTGTGGGCCTGTGTCTTGAGTTCACTAGGCAGCTTTCTTGCAGCAGAAAAGTTGGTCTTACCTGTGGTCCCAAGGATCAAGTTCGCTCCTGGGGTGCTACCCACGGGCTCTCTGCAGCGGCAGCAACCAGGAATACCTGTGCCGCCGTTTCTGGGAGCTTCAGTGCACCAGGGTTCCAGATGGTCTTTGGCTTTTTCCTCTGGCGTCCGAGATGTGTGTGCAGAAAGCAGTCTCTTCTGGTTTCCCAGGCTTGTCTGCCTCTCTGAAGGTTCAGCTCTCCCTCCCACGGGATTTGGGTGCAGAGAACTGTTTATCCTGTCTGTTTCCTTCTGGTTCTGGTGATGTCTCAGGCACAGGGTTCCTGCCGCTCCTGGGCCCTCCCCCACGGGAGCCCAGAAGCCTTATACAGTTTCCTCTTGGGCCAGGGATGTGGGCAGGGGTGGGCAGTGTTGGTGGTCTCTTCTGCTCTGCAGCCTCAGGAGTGCCCACCTGACCAGGCGGTTGGGTCTCTCTCTCACAGGGTCTGGGGGCAGAGAGCTGCTACGGGCCGGGATCCGCGGGTGTGGGACTTCCGGTAAACACAGAACGTGCCCGGTTCTACAGGAATTCTGCTTCCGTGTGTCCCAAGCTCACCAGGCAGCTTTCTTGCAGCAGAAAAGTTGGTCTTACCTGTGGTCCCGGGGCTCAAGTTCGCTCGTGGGGTGCTGCCCACGGGCTCTCTGCAGCGGCAGCAACCAGCCTTTGTGTGGTTTTTGAATCTTACGTAATTTAATTGTATTATTTCCTGCTGTCAGAGTGAATAGTAGTCATTCATAACCTCGAGCAAAATTGAATCTAGAAAGTTTAGCAACATCGTAACTAAGAGGAAGCTTAATGGAGAGACTGGTATGGAGACCATTGACTTTCTCTGAGGCAGTAGAGTGTGAGAGGAAAACAGTGGGGAGTACTTTAGGGGATAGAGCCAATAGCAGGAAGATTGTAGACTTTTATTTGGTTATAAATTTTGTTATGATCTTTGATATTGATTTTCTGTGCTTATTCTATCACTGGCATGGCATTTAGTGAACCCGATGGTTGCTTTGTTGATTTGACTAAAGTTGTTTCCCTCCTGACAAAATGCTAGAGGGACAGGCTTATAGCACAATAAATGATGTTTCCAAGACCATGCTTACATGAAAGGTTGCTACTGGGGAATCTTGAGATAAGTTCTGCTCCAGGGGCTGCACAGCAAATCATAGAATAATTGCCAGCACTGTGACTATCCCTCTACTGGGAGACTTCCAACTCATCGCTGTAGACACTGTTTACTACAGTGATGGTTTGGTTTTTCACTCTTGCTTTTGACATCCTCTCAGTTTGTGCATATTTGAAAATAATGAAGCAGTGTTCAATTATCTTACCAGTCATTAATAAGATCATGGAGATTTTGACCAGCATAATTTCTAAAGAATTCAAATAGTTCTTTTCTTTAAAAAAAATCTGTTTGTTAGTATTTGATTACAGTATAATAATCCTAAAAACAGAAACAAGGCAAAAACAATATTTCTCAATGTAAAATCTTACTTAATATCAATAGTTTTTATAACTTAGATAATTTTAATTCTTATATGAGATTAGTCAGAATTTTAGGATTAGGTTAAGAAACTATTTAAAATCTTTGAAATTCCAAGTTTTAAAGTTACTATAGCAATGGATAACACATGGGTCAAAGGTCTTTAATATTTTGAAACTCGTAAAATCCTTTGAAAATTTGATAAAGTATTAATTGTATCTCATTGTATGTGTCAAAATCTATAGCAACAGCAAAGTCTGCTTAACCTACTCAGGGATTCCGTGCTAATTTCATGTAAAATAGGTTTGCTTTATAAATGTTTCGTTCCTAGTCACCTGTGGAACATTTACTTAACAATATAACCTATTTTATTCAATACTTTTAATGTGAAAGAGAATCACAGCAGCCTAACAGTGTTCCTAGTTACCGGATACTGAGTTCAATTTCCTGCTACATGATTTCATATAGCATGCATCCCAGTTAAAAGTACAAATGACTTTTAAAAATCTTAGGTACTCTATGAAACTTAATTATGAATACTTAATTAACAAGGCCAGTCACTTAACCCACATTGCTATGTCTGTGTAGGGGTTGGTCAATGCTGATATACTGCAATGTAGAGAGTTCTGTTTTGTCAGACGGTTGTAAAGTCAATAGAGGCAAAAGGAAAGACAGTACCAATGTCCTTGGGTGACACGGAACACTTTTGGGACACGTGGAGTCTTGTTAGGGCAGTGGAATTGGAGGAAGCCAAAGATAAGAGGCTTTCTAAGGGGGCTCTTAGATTAGTGACTGGGCTATTCTGAATGATGTGTTAGGGGCAGAGAGTGACAAAAGAGAGGAAGATGGTTTACTGTGCTCTTTTAGTAGCCTGGTGCATGGTGAGGATGGCTTGAGGCATGGAGAAACGTCAATGGATAGGACTTGGGGTTGACTGGCTGAAGACAATGGTGAGGGAGTAGTCAATAGAGTACCATCATTCTGCTCTGGGTGGATGTGTGAGCAGCTCAGACGTTTTGAGATTTTTCAGGTAAAAGAGTAGGGAGGCAAAAAAAAATGAAGTAGAATACAGATTTCAACACTGAGTTTGAAATGCCTGTTAGAAATCTTTGAGGTAACTAGATATCCATTGGGAGTGTGGATCTAGCGCTCGGAAGGGAACCTGGCCTGTAGGAGAGGATGAAATATTCTTTGATCTTAAATTCCTTTCAAAGTACCTCTCCACAAAAGTTACTTATTTTGCTAATTCTTCTTCCCTTGTCTCTAATAAAGTGTTTCCCCCACTTAGCATGGTTCCCTTGCTTCAGTCAAGTCACTGTTCCTAGCTTCTTTATCAAACAGCTGCCCTGTTGTCCCTTATCTGAAAAACTCTCACTCTGGAAGCTGTCCCCATGCCACCTAATGTACATAACTGTTTCAAAATAGTCAGCTTTGAAATCATATACACATAAGCAGCAAAACTACTCTGCTGGCTATATGTGTATATAACGATATTAAAGAAGACACTATCAGTTTGAGAGGAAGTGAGGAGGCATGGAATGGGTTGGAATGAAGGCACCTGACAGTGGGGAGAACTTATATAATTATATGCTAATTAAAATATATATTTAAAAAACTTTCACTTTGAAAAAGAACGTGGTCTTCAGAATACTCTATGAATTTATCAGAAACAAAGCCAAAACCTTTGCCACAGTTATTCCTAGAAATGTTGCAGTCTGCTGACCTAGCCTAACCTCTTTCTTTGAGTTTAGATGATCAAGGATGTTCTAATTTTCTTATATCTCTTGCTGCTGTTTTCATATTTATGGTATAGATCTATTTGCCTTTGACTTGGATCCATCTCAAACTTTCTTTTACAGGATTCTTTCTGTACTGTATATACCTTCTTAGAACAATGATGTCTATTACCATGACTCCAATTACCACCAATTGTAAAATTTATGGGAGTGAGCAGGACACAGAAACAGCACTGTTGGCTGAGAGACTACTTTAGAATGTTTAGGGCAAAAGAAATTCCCCTGATCCTACTGTGCGATTATACACTTCTATTTAGTTATTCAAAAAACATGCATTAGTTTCTAAATAAGTCATATGAAAGTTCTGGGTCTTGTAAGTCCATTTAATGGACATCTAAGATTCCTATTCTTAAAGAATTATATTCTACCAGGATAATAACTTAATAAAAAATTATGAAGTAGATACCAAATCAAGGAAAGGGACAGCGTCTTCCTCATCTTGGCATGGCTAAGAGTGTCAGTAACGTTTTATTGGCTGAAAAAATTGATATCAGAATCACAACTGGTGTTTCCTGCCTTTGTCGCTTGCATATTTACATGTATGCTTATGTATATAAACATAAGGTGGATATTTAGAATGTTTTATTTTATTTCACTTCATTATTTTAAATTTTATTTCATGGATTTAGTCATTTAAGTATGTGTTCCTCCTTACTTTATGAGGTTTCGGAATAAAGACTCTCTTGGATATTGCCATATGTCAGTGTTTACACAGGGTTAGATCAGCAGACCAGCTAGATATTTCCTCACAGGGGCTAGCACATCACTTTCCAAGAGCTGAATAAAAGCAACACAAAAGCGTTCACTGAGAGAGAGACAGGGTTAAGAAAACATACCAGCCTTCGAAGTTCTCTGAAAAAGTCCTGAGCTGCCCAGAGCATGATAAACAAGCAAACAGAGCCTGTACTTGCTGGCTGCAAAAGGATACATGGGTAGTAAACAGGGAAGGGGCTGCTCTTGCTAATAGAGAAACCACATCCCTCTCAGTGTCATCATGCCAGTGACCAGTGACATGATAGAATCAAACAAAAGACAGACTGAAGCATCCAGGGAGCTAGCATAGACTTGTCCATTATGTTAATATGAATTGGAATATTTTAATCAATAATTTATGTTAACTTTTGTATCATAGCGTTAGAGAATTTAATTAGCATTTTCTCATATATTCTGTATTAGTTACTTTTTTCAGTATTGCCGAATACGTGACAAAAAGCGATGTAAAGCGGAACGGTCTACTTTGGCTCGCAGTTCACAAGGCTACAGTCTGTTACAGCAGGAAAGGTGTCCTAGTTTGTTTTTATTCGATTTGATATAATACCAGGATCAAAGGCAACTTGCGTTGCTTATATCGTTTTGTTTGCATAGCATGGTCTCGGTCTATCAGGAAGGAAGGCAGGGAAGGGATTTGTCAGGAACTGAAGCAGAAGCCCTGGAGTAATGCATACAGCCTTTGCCTCGATGGCTTGTTCAGCTTGTTTGGTCATAAGACTCAGGATTACTTGACCAGAGGTGGTTGTACTCCTAGTAGGCTGGGCTGTCCTGCATAAATAGTTAATTAAGAAAATGTCCCAGGTACAGTTCTGGGTTAATATTTTTGAGATGGGTGGTTGGCCCCATCCCTCAACCAGGGGCTGTGCCTAACCTCTGGATGTAGACTCTACATGCTCTCTCTTCCCTTTGTTGGGTCTTGGCTAATGTCATCCTCACTGGGTCCTGGAAGCCTCTCGCTTTCCTGGCATCTGGGACTTTCTAGCGGTTATGCCCAGTTCCCCATTCCCCAATACTATAAACCTCCATTCAATTTCCGGACCCTCTGTACATCTCTCCTATCTCCTCCCATACCTGATCCTGCCTCCCTTTTCTCTCTCTGTCCTCTTTCCCTCCCAGATCCCTCCCTCCCTCTACTGCCCATGATTATTTTGTTCCCCTTTCTAAGGAGGACTGAAGCATCTACTCCTTGGTCTTCTTTTTTTTCTTGAGCTTTCTATGGTCTGTGAGTTATATTGTAGGCATTCTGAGCTTTTCCCCTAATGTTCATTTATTGGTGAGTGCACACCATGTGTGATCTTTTGTGACTGGGTTCCCTCACTCAGGATGATATTTTCAAGTTGCATCCATTTGCCTGCAAGTTTCATGAAGTCATTGTTTTTAATGGCTAAGTAGTTTCCAGCTTTTTGCTATTATAAATAAGGCTGCTTTGAACATAGTAGAGCATGCGTCCTTGTTATATGTTGGAGTATCTTTTGGGTGTATGCCCAGGAGAGGTATAACTGTGTACCTAGGTAGTGCTATGTCTCATTTTCTGAGGAACTGCCAGATTGGTGTCCAGAGTGGTTGTACCAGTTTGCAATCCCACTAGCAGAAATATTAATGTAGAATTGCTCCTTTCTAAAGGAAATGCAGGGACAAAGAGTAGAGCAGAGAATGAAGGAAAGGGCATCCAGAGACTGCCCCACCTAGGGATCCATTCCATCCACTGACACCAAACCCAGACACTATTGCTGATGCTAAGAGGTACATGCTGACAGGAGCCTGATATAGCTGTCCCCTGAGAGGCTCTGCCAGAGCATGACCAATACAGAGGCAGATGCTCACAGCCAGCCATCAGACTGAGCACTGGGACCCCAATGAAGGAATTAGGAGGACAGAAGGAGCTAGAGGGGATTGAAACCCCATAGGAAGAACAACAATATCAACCAACTAGACCTTCCAGAGCTCCCAGGGACTAAACCACCAACCAAAGAGTACACATAGAGGGACCCATGATTCCAGCTGCATATGTAGCAGAGGAGTGCCTTATCTTGTATTAATGGGAGTGGGGGCCTTTGATCCGATGGCTCGATGGAGGCTCGATGCCCCAGTGTAGGGGAATGCTTGATTGGTAATGCTGAAGCAGGTGGGTGAGTCAGGAAGCACCCTCGTAGAAGCACAGGGGAGGGGCATTGGTTAGGGGGTTTTCAGGAGGGGAAACAGGGAAGGGGGATAATATTTCAAATGTAAAATAATCAATTTTTTTTAAAAAGAAAATGTCCCAGTGCTCTACGGCCAATGTAATGGTTGCATTTTCTCAATTGGGGTTTCCTCTTAAATGAATCTAGCTTGTGTCAAAATAACAAAGAAACTGTCCAGTCTGGTGATGGGAGTGGCTGTTTGTGCTCCGAGGGCAATACACAGCGGGGTGCATATTTCTGTGCAGATTTTTAAGACTGGCTTTTACCTAAGTTGTTTACTCTGGTTATAAATAACAGAAATATATGATATAATATATATATATAATATATATATAATGGTATGTTTTTACTCTTCCTAGGCTTTGTATCATGGGCCGAATTTGAAAGCAGTTATAAAAATGTATCGGAGCTTAATCCACCGTGTTAGACACCGTCTTGGTCTTTGGAGAACAAGACAGATTATATACTTTGGAGAGCTAGAAGAATGGATGGACAGAAAAAAATGTAAGTATTGCAGTCCCTTCTGGCTTGCTGCTAGGTTTAGAACCCATTTTTACTTATTGAAAAGACCTCTATCTACTCCTAGCAATGGAAGGGAGATTGTGTTTTTTATATTTCCATTTGCATCATAAAGTGGCTCGCTGAGTACTTAGATGAATTCATTAGAATTTTTTTTTTGTTATAAACAACAGACTCCTCATTTGGCTACACAAAGTGTAGCAGGAAATTTAAAGGGAAGGGGTTGGAAACACAGATGAAGAAATCAGATTCCACAGAGGGGATAAGCAATAAGTTGCTCCAGAGACCTATGGATCAGAAAATAAAAAGAATCTACTGTTTCCTGAAGAAGAGAAACAGACAACATTGTTATAGAGACTGTCTGTCTGTCCATCCATCCATCCATCCATCCATCCATGCAACCACCCACTCACCCACTCACCCACTCACCCACCTACTCACCTACCTACCCACCAATCCACCTACCTGCCTACCCATTTACCTACCTACCTACCTACCTACCTACCTACCTACCTACCTACCTACCTATTTTCTACCTATTCATATATTGCAATAGGGCTCTCATCTGCCCAGGCTGACTTTGAACTCTTGATGTAGCTAAGAATGACAATGAACTCAAGCTCCTTCCCCCTCTGCCTCCCAAGTGCTGGGACTACAGGTTGGTATCATCATGTCTTTCTTAATGCTGTGTTGGAGAGCCCAGAGTTTCCTGCACGCTAGGCAAATACTTTACCAAGTGACGTATTCATACTGAGACACATTTATTTTTAAATCGGATTTCCAAGAGATTTTAAATGAATGGCTTAGCTTGAGCCACAAGTCAGAAACTTGAAGTGACTGTGGAAGGATTGGAGGCCTTGAGAGTTACAATGGATGACTCTTTGCCCATTGTGGGAGGGGTTCGCCACTCCTGAAATGAATATTAAATTGTAATATTGGTAAATGTTAAAGCATACTGGGCAGAATAAACCATGTATTACTTCAAATTGTTAGGGTTCTGCTCATAAATATAAGGACACACTTTTTTTATCATTGTCTTTCTATTTATAGTTCATCAGTTGAGTGTTATTTAGGTACTGTGTATTACTAGACCAATCTTCTTAAGAATTAAAATGAATGACGCAAGTAAGTTATACTTAATTGGAATAATTTTATGATTTTATGAGATCAATGTGCTACCTTTTGGTAGTTTCAGCTAGTTGTAGTATGTTCATTCTTTATTTGGGACTTCATATTCATGAATGCATCATGAAGATGGGGCTTATGTCTTTCAATGAGCATTACTATTTAATACGTGGCTAGTATATTAGAATAGCAAAAACTATTTTCAAAAGGCTATTTGCATTCAGTTTGTATGCAAAAATGTATTTTTTAAAATAAGTCATACTTGTTCCATTTCTGTCGTTAGACATTAAAGAAAGAAGAAGAAGCCAAATAAAGAAAGAGACCCAGAGAGACAATTCAGAGGTCCATGATACATACATAGATCTTGAGAACCCAGTTCAGGGGATCTAGTCCCACAGCCTGATTTTCAGAAAGTTAGATAAGGCATTTGTAGAATTCTCAAGGCATCTCTCAAACAGATAATACAGCAAAGAGTCAGACAGAGGGAAAGCTATGAATGAGAAAGAAAGAAATCATGGAGAAGACAGAGGCAGAGGCAGTGAGAAATGTTTTCATTTTGGAAACTGCTGGGACTTAGTTTGCAAACTTGAGGGAAGGAGAGGAATATGGGTCCCACCCACGTGTACTCAGAGGTTTAAGACTGTTGGTCATGAGTGCTCCACGCACTAGTATAAAATCAGAGGATACCTCAGTAGTCTTCTATGAATAGTCGTTTCATATTCTGCTAAGCTTTGTAATACAGAGTTTCTAATATTTATCAAAATGTGTGATAGGACTTTTGGTTATTGTAGCAACTAACTTGTGCCCCCCCCCATTTTATTTGATTGTATTTTGAAGGGCTGATTATCTGTTACACTTCAAGACTTATGTTTTACTGGACTCAGACTTCGAAGTAGAAGTACTCTGAGGGCAGCCTACGCCTCTTGACAATCCGTTCCTGGCATTTTTCCTTTGGCTCCCTTCATTCTCTTGGCCAAAATTTAGCATATTGTGCAACACTATAGTGTTTTCTTTAGTACGGTACTTCTTCAGAGAACTATGTCAGTGCTTCTGTTGGGGGGCGCATGGAGGAAGAAGACACTTCATCTTGGCTGTTTTGGTCCCGGGCTTCTTACCTTCTTTGTTTAAGGGCTTTCTGACAACATCCTGGGGGACATTATCTTCTTTAGAGAGGTTGGAAAGCTTTTAAGTTCTGTTGGTTCTTTGGGGTCTTACAACTGAGGCACAGTAGTATCTGTCAGTTCAGGAATATCCTCTCTGTGTCTCTGTGTCTCTGTGTCTCTGTGTCTGTCTCTCTGTCTGTCTCTGTCTGTCTCTGTCTCTCTCTGTCTCTCTGTCTCTCTCTCTCTCTCTCACACACACACACACACACACACACTAACCAAGCTGAGAACATTCAAGTTGGCATCCACAAGAGCTACAATGCATCCACATTGTTAAACTTCCTCTCTCCAGCATGCTTGGTCTTCAAGAAGAATGAATGAATGACTCTTATTCAATGGCAGATGTGCTCTGATGCGGGTCAAGACATATTGCTTTATGGGAAACTCTTGTGTGTTGTTCCCAACCACTCATTTACACCACATGACTCTTCTATTCTTTATTCAGATTACTGATAGTACTTCTTTGGCCATTTCTGGAGGTACCATGAAAACGTCTGTTTTAGTACTCAGCCACAGAATTCCCAGTCACATGCATTTTTATTTTTGACATGGTCCCATTTCTTTAAAACCCGGTATGATTGTCACACTCCAAAATTCTGTCACTATGCTTTTTAAAATTAGTTCTAACGTAACTTGTTTGTTTTAGTTTTAACCCTATCTCCATGATTTCTTACTCTTAACTTGTAATTACAGATTTAAAATTTTCATTATTATTATTTTATTTTTTTAGTTTGGAAACTCACACAGATGGACACACACATACCCCATGTATATCTGTTTTTTTCAGACTGGATTCTGATGGTATCTAGCTGATAAGGTTATTGAGTAAAAGTCTTAAAAGTCTGTGGGTAACTTACATGTGTCTCTTGGCTTGATTCCTAGTCAAGTTCAGAAGGCACTAGAAGATTACAGAGAACCACAGTGCAGTTTATGAATACCTATCGGTGTGGTTAGGCTGGCATGAGACAAAGACAGAATAGAGGCATTTGATTAGACAGACGGTGCTCTGTCCATAGAATCTGCATGGCTAAAGAATTATGAATAGCTTTCACTTACGTTAGACCTAGAGCTTACATAATTTGCAAGGTATTTATGTCATTTTTTCATAGAATTCTCTTCTTTTCCTATGCAATTATTGCTAATTTTTTTATATTTGGAAAATACCTGTGTACCTTTAAAAATATTTCAATAATTTCTAACTGTACTAATAGTCACAATTTCAGTTTTGTTTTTACTAAAACTGGCTAACTAGCTTAGTTCATTAATTCTGCTAGTGAGCTGCAGAAGGCTTGTATTGTACCCTAGGCAGGGCACAGTCACAGAAGTAAGATATTAAAGATATGAAAGGATTCTAAAGATGAGCGAAGGAGAAATTAACAAAAGTTCATGAATCTTCATAGAAATTCTTTGTGTCTTAATTTTAGTCTTTTAGAGAAACAAACCCTGAGACATGGATTTAAGTACGGCTAACGTATTGGGAAGTAAATCCCATAAAGTACTCTTAAATGGCATAGAAAAATGCAGTAGGGACAGGATGAAAGTTAAAAAAACAAACAAACAAACAAAACAAAACACTGTCATGGGAACTCTTGAAGGCAAGTTTCTCAAAAACTAGATTTTCATGTATCAGTTGCCCCCAATCTCTTGCACTTCAGCAGGGGTTGAGGGCCACTCTGCAGGGGTCTGAGACTTTTGGGTTATTGGCCAGAAGGCAACAGATTGATGCCCGGTGCTAGGAGAAGCTTTGAGGCAATGAAATGCAGATGCTGGCACTTCTGAATCAGAAAGCCCGGACACAGAAGGAAAGCCTCAAGTTCCATGCTAAATCCGATGAGAAGAGGCTCCAAATGCAGCAGCTTTAGTTCATAGATTTGAGGAGAGAGAAAAGCACATAACTATATCAAATATTAATTTGTATGTGTTTCCAATGGCTTTGAAGATCTGGCGTAGCCATTCATATTCCAGTAGGAATTTGTTGAATTTTTTTTCCCCTTTTGCTGTGAGATCACTGAACAAAATGTGAACATTGTTCCCAACTCTATTTTTGAATCAGAAAGTCTAATGGAAATCCCAGGGATTAGAGTGTGGACTGGGAGTAGTGAAGAAGTGAGAGGTTTACAGGAGACATGGTAACTTCTGACAGGAGTCATCGTGAATCAGAAACCTGGGGTTCTTGTCATTGGTACTGACAATGTGGACGAAAGGGAACAGACAATATGGAGATTCAAAAGATAAACGAATAAAATAAAAATTCAAAATCGGCCGATGTGGCATTACAGACCTATCATGGTTAAAGCAAGGAGTTTGTAAGTTCCAGGCTAGCCTAGGCAACTTAGTGATCCCCTGGTGCAGAATAAGGTTAAAAAGAGTTGTGGTGGTGATAGATACAGCAGTGGTGGAGTTCTTGCCTTGTATGCATGGTGCTCTCGGTTCAGGCGCCAGTCACAAAATAATTGGTTTTGAAAAAAGGAAGAAGGAAAAGACAAAGAAATCGCATATGATCCAGCTAAGCCACTCTCACTGTGTATCTGAGGAAGCCAAAGCGGCACCCCAAAGAGATTCGCTCTGTCCCTTACTTGTGGCTATTGTCACATTAGTCATAGGCACGACATGGAGTTGGCCCAGGTGTCTAGCAGCCGATGCACGGATAAAGAAAACAGGTTATATATCCTGACTGCAATTTCAGCCATAAAGAAAAGCTTAATGTTTTCATTTTCAGCAATCCGAGTGGATATTGTATTAAGAGAAATGAGCAACACATAGAAAGACAGATAACCACAGTCTTCTCCTAAATATGAATGTTGCAAACATCGACATAGAAATCAAATAGCAACTGTTAGTAGATGAGAAGAGATACAGAGGGACAGGATTAGATCCCTCAGTGCTGTGTATATGCCTTGGATTATCACACTGAGCCCCATTAATGTGTACAACGAGCACATCTTAATAAAAATAAAACATCCCCCATTACAGCTAATAGTTTGTGTGTTGATATGTGTAAGTTCTGTGATCATTTGCCATGAAGCAGGTAGAGCCCCCACCTGTGTCCTGTGCTTTCATGGGAAGCCTGACTGAATGTTAGCCTGAGGAAATTCATGGTGTGGGAATGGGTGAGGAAGAGAGACCCTGCGTCCTGCCTGTTAGCCAGAAGACTTAACACTGGTTTCTAGAATGCCAGAGGCTCTTCCCCAGGTGCAAAGATCAACCTGGCTGACTTCAGTTAACTTCCAGTACAGAAGAACTTTGTAAGTGACTTGTCCACAGCACACTATTTGTAAAAGAAACTCTATTATTTTCCCTTTTGGTTTTTAGTCTATGAAACCATGTTTGCCAAGAGAGAAGACTGGCAAGGATTAGAAAGAAGTGAGCTGCTGAAGTACTTCAACGACTGTGGTCATTTCCCCACACAGAAGCAGATCGATGAGCTCTGGGACCTGTTCCACAGATGTGAGTACTGCTGCCCTCATCCTTGTCCCGCCTTCCCTCTTCTCTCCGTGCTTCTCCTCCTCTTCCTCTCTGATTTATTGTTTAGTAATGTATATTCATTGCACATTGCGTTTTATTAAATAAGTATGACTTCATGCGCACATAACTTTTATGTTTTGCCTTAACGTCGACTACACCTTTTCCTCAAATTTGTTTGTATCCAAACTTAATCTATCTGAGAAAAGGCTGGTTGAAAGAAGTTGAAGTTGTATTTTGACTGAAGAGCATAAAGAAGATGATTTCAGCTTTAACTTTAAAAATAAACATTTTGATATAAGTTACAATAATAATAATAAGTTACATCCAGCTAAGTATGGTAATTACTTTTTCAATCAATACAACGGATACTTGGGAAAAGCAATTTCAATTTTGACTCTTGGTTTCAGAGGATTGAAACGCGTAGTAAAAAGGGAGTGAGAGAAGGGAGACAGAGTTCCACAACAGGCTGCAGTACACAAGGCTGTGCCTTAGTGATGTATTTCTGAATTCTCCAGAACTTCCTAGAGTAGCATCATCAGTGTCAGAACCAAAGCCTTCAACAGCAAGCCCATGAGGGGCCATTTCATTAATAGCAAAGCTATACTAATATATTTAACCCACGGAATTTTAAAAATTGCTGCTAAAATCTTTCTCCTGGTTAGTTAAATTTGATGCCGATAAGCAAAGTCAGCTTAAAAGGCATAAATATAGTAAGGTAAAGCATCTTTCCAATTGGAAAATAAGTTTTTGCTGGGTGCATGGATGAGAAGTACAGAACTTGCCTAGCATACACAAGGTCATGGGTAAAATCCCCAGCAATTCCAGAAAAGGAAAATCATTTTGCCCCAGACCGTAAACAGATAAAATGATAAAAATGTCTAATATTTAATAATAATAATTTATGTAATAGACATTTTTTCTCTTCTCAAACCAGTAAGAGGGAATATTGTCCCAGGTATGAGAACTCTTAATGAATAATTAAAAACATTTCAGCCCGTTTTCTTCCTTATGCTTATTGAAGCCTAATGAACAAATATATTTGAGGAGTATGATGTGGGATGTTATGCCACACATCGATGGCCAAAACTGCTAGCCGGGATATTAGTGGTTGTGTATAGTTCCCTTATGCATACATCTGCGTACATGTGGGAGGGGATGGTGAAGAATTCTCACTTAACAAGGTTTGAGTAAGCCATACAGAATTGTTAATTCTCTTCCGCTCATTAAACTTGTGTTTAAATTATGCTGCTGTATTGTGGGTATACTTTGCATTTTACATTTACAGACTAGCTTCAATGACTTTTCCAATAAGACAGGTTTTCTATAAACTGTCATTCTAATTAATAATTCTTATTAATTATTATATTCTAAAAAACTAATTAAAAACCTTTTTCTTTCAATTCCTAAGGTTAGGGAACTTTCTTGTTTTTATTTATGTGCATTTCAGGGTGTGTATGCATGTGTTTGTGGAGATGTATTCAGAGGCCAGAGAAGTGTCCTGCTTTATGACTCTCTATTCTCTGGAGTGTAACAGTAATATTAATATAAATGTAAGGAGAAAATTAATACAGTGCCTGTTTTTCTTTATCCTAGCGAGTTACCCAATAAAGACCCCAAGCTTTATTTAATCAATCTTTACTACACAATTCTTGGGGAGTCATTAATCTATTTTAATCCTCCAAGCTAATCTGGCTACCTCCCAGCCAAAATCCCTGAGATCCTTGCGTTGTTGTATTGGTCTGGTCCTCTGGCCTTCAGGTGTATTTTCCTATGATGTTTCCTCTCACCCTCATTGTGGCTGAGTCCAGTTTACTCTTCTTTCTTTCCGCATTCCTTGGCTGGCCAAAGTCTTACACGGTTCTCTCTTCTGGCCAGTCATTGGCTGATCAGCTTTTATTGACAAGGCTAAGAATAAGTGGTAAGCCTTGTTTACACAAACTTGAGAAAGGAGATTCTTGACATAGGCATTTGCAATGCTCCGTCAGGATTGAAACCGGATCTGAGCGAGAGAAATCAGCATCTGAATAACACAAAGATTATCTTTAAATAGCGCACAATAGCATTCTGCAAACACTGAATCTATCATTTCTTACTAAACTTGAAGTTCACAGTCATTTGGTTAGGTTGGCTGAAAAGGAATTTCCTGTCCTTGTCTTCTCTTGCCCTCTCTGTGCTGGCATTGTGGGTGCACACCTCACTTTTTATGTGACCCTAGGTCAGGTCTTCATGCCTGTCTGGAAATGATTCTTACAAGGTGGACAGATTTTATCCTCTAGAAAACAACCATAATATTTTCAGTTTATTGTATGTTTAATGATATTGCCCTGTCCCATTAAAGACTCCTTTGTTGCCCACGATAGTTACTGAAAATGAAGTTAACAATGGGAAGAAAACAAAAATCTTGGAGAAGTACTGGTCATTTTGACACACATCATTTTCAAGAGAATCTGATTGCAGATTGTCAGTCAGCCATCTTTATCCACACCGACTCTGCTTGTGGGTGGCAGCTTGATAGATACAAGCTACACATAGAGCATTTAATCTAGTTCACATTTAGTCAGTTCAGCTGATTAACTTCTAGCATGCAATATCAAGTAGGTCAGATTCCTGGAAGGCTTTGCATCTTTAGGTATTTTTTTTATCTTTATTAACTTGAGTATTTCTTATTTACATTTTAAAGGTTATTCCCTTTCCCAGTTTCCGGGCCAACATCCCCCTCCCCTTCTCTATGGGTGTTCCCCTCCCCATCCTCCCCCCATTGCCGCCCTCCCCCCATAGTCTAGTTCACTGGGGGTTCAGTCTTAGCAGGACCCAGGGCTTCCCCTTCCACTGGTGCTCTTACTAGGATATTCATTGCTACCTATGAGGTCAGAGTCCAGGGTCAGTCCATGTATAGTCTTTAGGTAGTGGCTTAGTCCCTGGAAGCTCTGGTTGCTTGGCATTGTTGTACATATGGGGTCTCGAGCCCCTTCAAGCTCTTCCAGTCCTTTCTCTGATTCCTTCAACGGGGGATCTTTAGGTATTTTTAACTCATTGTTATTCCTTATTCTCACTACTATGGTAACATTGGAATTGTAACTGAGGACAGGGTTTCAGTTTGAAAAATTTCTTCTGGGAGAAAGAACTGTACTTGGGCTACATGTATTTTCTTCTTAAATGCCTCTTCCTCTTTTTCCCTTGGTAAATTTATCCAATTTTCTTCCTCTTTGGACTTCGTGCTATACTTTGGACTGCTGTTGCTATACCTAGAATTACATTTTCATCAGGGTCCAGGAGCTCACAGAGACTGACAATGAGGGAGTCTGTATGAATCTGAGCTTGGCCTTGTGAATATATGCTATGCTTGTGCAGGTTGGCCTTCTTGTGGGACTCCTACCAGTGGGAGTGGAGGCTATCTCTGACTCAATTGCCTGCTTTTGGGACCCTTTTCCTCCTATCGGGTTTCCTTGTCCAGCTTTGATATGAGGATACATGCCTAGTTTTATTGTAACTTGTTATGCCTTGTTTGGTTGATATTCCTGGGAGGCCTGTTCTTTTCTGAAGGGAAAGGAAGAGGAGTGGATCCAGGAGTAGAGCAAACGTTTGGGGAAGGGACTGGAAGGAGTGGAGAGAAAGGAAAGCACAGTCACGATGTAATATATGAGATAAAAAGCAGACAAACCAATAAAACTATAAAAGATATGAGACTAGCAAATACTGATGGTGAAATAATATAGAAGAACTAAAGTTTAAGTTGAGGCAAAACTTATTAGTAAGTAACCCTAGAATAAGTGTGGCTCACTTCTTAACAATGTTTGATGTTCATTTACGCGTTAGCATGTTCTCCACTTTGTCCTGTTCTACTAACAACATTCTGGTGTGTGACTCTACTATGTCTTGTTTACCTGGCCATTGGTTTAGTGGCTGTTTAAGTTGCTTTGTCCTTTTTTGCTATGATGTACTATGGACATCTTTATGCCTTGATTTGCATTTCCCTAGTAATGAGTTAAGAGCAAACATTTTTTTCCTATTCTCAGTAGACATTTCTTTTCCTTCTGTAGAGGAATTTGTTGAAATCATGCATATCATTTGGTGTTTCTCTGATAAATAGTATACATCATTTTCCACGATATCAACACATGTGCATTCATGCACACATGCACACTCACACTACATATAATATTTTATGTTATGTTATATATACATATATAAGTCCATTTAGTGTTGCTTTGAGAGACATAGTCTTTACATAGTTTATTAACTCTAATCAATTTACCCATCCAGGCAGACTCTGCCAATTGTTTAAGGTTTGGAAGCTGTGTCTTTGTGTTTCACTCACTGCTTATTTTAAAGTCATTTTAGTCTGTCTTCTTAAAGTTGTGGCTAAGTCCCATTTTCTGATCTATGTTTGTGTTTATTGTGTTCCTCATCTCTATAATGTTTTTCCTCTATTTATCGTGGTTATTGTTTTTTGATTGCTACCATATTTTCTTAGAATTCTTTATGGTTTATGGTAACAATGTGAATGTTTATCTTAGTTCCTTTCAAGACTGCACTAAACCTAACCCCTAAATCCATGATTACTGGCAGCCTGCTTCCTAGAGCATGAGGAATCTGTTCCTATTTTCCTGCATTTCTCATGTTATGTTCCTGCTAATATTGAATCCTGGATATTTTAGGTACAGTGTTCTCAGAGGTATGGAGTCTGCTCAGTTCCAAGACTTTATTTATTCATTTACACTTGATTGGTGGAAATGGAATAAAGGGAACCCTATGCTCATTGGCTGTTCATTCCTGTAATCATTATTTAAAGATTGTGTGTGTGTGTGTGTGTGTACATAAAAGAGGTCAAAGGAGGATATTGGATGCCCTGTATCTGGCGGTATGGCTAACTGTGTACTGACATGGGTGCTGGGAACAGAACTCTGGTCCTCTGAAAAAGCAGCAAGCATTCTTAATCAATTAACTGTCTCTCCAGTCCATGGTATTGTTTAGTTCTTTATTGTTGTTATTGATGCTGTTGTTATTGTTGCTGCTTGAGTGACGTTTCAAAAAGCTACTCTGTACAGTGCTCACCCAATGATTGAATATTCACTCAGATACTTTGAGTTCACCACGTTTATATCCTCTGCCCACAGTTCTGTGTGAGGGGTGGAGCTAATGTTCAGTCGTCAGGTTGTATGTCAGCCCCAGGCTTGATGTTCCCCAGTGGTCTGGAGGACTTCCTTTGAGTCATTTGATTTCTCACACAGCTTTGAAGGACATTCTGTAGTTTTTCATTTCCAAGGGTTTCCTATTCCATTCATGGCAGATCTCTCATTGATGCCAGCTCAGACCGAGCTTTTCTGTGTATTTCTTACACGGTTGTTTTTTTTCTCCTAGTGTCCATGTCAGTTTGCATCATTTCAAAGCCATCAATTTGGCTTAAAGCGATAGCTGGTTAGGAAAAGATCATTTGTATTTGAGCATTTTAGTATCTGCTCAGGGATTCATATTCTTGCCAGAAACTTCAGTAGTTATACTTTTCTTGCAAAAGAGAATGCTTAGAAGAATGGAGGTAGGCAAATGAAGAGAACATTAAGCCCAAATCTGAAGGTCAGAAACCAAGGGGCAAAGATGATTTAGATATGTGGCTACAGTTAGGAAAATGTTACTTCTTCCAATAACAAGCAGTCGGAATATCCCTTTGACCACCATGCTCGTGTCAGCAGTGAGCTGAGCCACCTGACCTGTTCTGACACAAGCTTATTTAGAGCGATTTGAGATGTTTATGTCATGTAACACTAGATCACTGGGGAATAATTAAATGTTACCCTGTCTGCTGATGGCTGTAACCCTAAGTCCTGTTGGGTCTATGTGTATCAAGATCCAGTTTTCTAGCATTCAGTATTTATGTATGGTGTGCATGTGCGTGCGTGCGTGTGCATGCATGTGCCTGTGTACATATATAGGATCCAGAAGTTGTAGTTAGGTCTCATCCTCTATCAGTCTGTACCTTATATTTTGAGACTTTTTCATTAAACATAGAAGTCACCATGTCAGCTAGACAAGTTGGCTAGCAAGGGCCCGGGATCTGCCTATCTGTATCTTCCCTGAGCTGTGGCGACTGATACGTGTGTGGCTGTATCTGGCTTTATGTGGAAGCTGGGATCTGAACTCAGGTCCCTCATGCTTGTGCAGCGAACGATTTACCATTTTAGCAGTGCCCCCTATTGATTTTCGATGAAACTGTTATTTATAAATACATTCTAGAAACTACTGTCCAGCACTCTAGGGACGCTCACCTGTAACTGGACAAATGCAGTATCAAAAGTTTTCTTCATGAATGTGCTGAGTGTGAAGGTGTCACAGGTGTTAATCATGGCTTCAATCTGGAGATCAGAGAAAGGTACAGGGAAGCTAAGGCATGAGTTAATTGTTGAGGGCTAGTTAACTAGATTGAAAACAAACACCGATGTTTGATAAATAGGAGGGCACAATGACTTAGAATTCTCTAGGCAGCCAGTACATCTGAGTAGGAAACCAGATAGGTCTGCCGGGGAAGTGGAAAGGGCACCATATTACTGAAACTTCTGGATAAAAGCAACACCACCACCATCTGCCTGGTCATTTCCTGGGCACAGTGATGGTGTTTGCTTTTCTCTACAGGGGGAATTTTACTGTTTTGAAGTGTTTATTCAATTTATCATCATCTGTCCAATAAAAAATAAATGCTTCCAAATGTTTAATCCAAATAAAATTTTGGATGTAAATCAGTCATATTCCAGTAGGAACTGTTTAAGCAATTTCTAATATTTCCTTCCCTTGGTCATTGAGACCTTACATTTCAGCTTGAAAATTTGAGTTTAAGAACATTTAATCCCTTCAAGCTCGGGGACGCTTTTCCTTCACCTTACCTTGTCTGAGGCCTGTATCATCTTTCACATCGATAAAGTGATGTCAGCTTCTTCTTCGGATTTACTGACGAACATTAAAACGCACTAGGTGAAAGTGGCGTGTCCAACATTGACGACATTAACTTATTTCAAACGAAGGCAAGCAAGTGCAGCATCAGGCGCTTTGACCTCACTGTACCGTGGCAGGAAGTGAATGGCATGTAGAGGAAGTCAGGAGCTGCGAGCCCCACAGTTCATATCACACCACGGCATCATGTTAAGATCCTCCAGGATCAACCATGGCCATACACGTGGATGGGCATCTTAATGTGCACATGATATTACCAAATAGAAGAAATCTTCATACCTTATTGCCTTTGTCCTGAAGCTGTGATCTTAAGATCAGAATTTGGTGTATATATATATGTTTTATACTGTAAATTTCTACATGGAAAGTGGCAGTCTCATGCTCACCATTGCTTAGATTTTAGTGTAGGGTCTTTGTTGGCCTAACGTTGGAGCATTTCCCTTTATGAAGTGATTCATGAAGTACAGTAAGAATAATCTTATCAAGGTTACTACATATTATTATTTTATAGTAGTATGTAGACCTGGTTCTCTAGGTTTCCAGGCTAACTTCGAACCCACCCTGTAGAGTTCTGTAGGCCAACTGACTTCCAGTCTGTGCTAATGCCCCCCGCCTCTGACCAAGTCCTGGGATTATAAAAGAGAGCTGGATTTGGACGCAGCTTTAAATGGAAGGAATCAGAATGAAGTAAAACGCAGAAGAGCTTAAAAAAAAAAGACTTCTGTCCAAGTTGGTCCCTTTCTATTAGGCAGCAGAAATTATTTGGATTCATTCCTACTTTCTTTTTCTTTTTATGGTTTCCAGGAGTAGCTGCAGTCCATTCTGCGTCCTTCTCTGTGCACCGAGGAGCCCTTCAGGGGTTGTGATTCAATCCATTTTCTGTGCTGTCACTTTCCACACTTAGCCCCATTCATACTTGGAAATGCATCCACTGCAGGAGAGTTCCTTGCTTGACTTCTTGAAGAAGTTTTCCCCTCTGCTTTCTCCGGGTGCATTCTTGTTTGTTGTTGTTTTGTTTTTTTTTTTTTGTTTTCTCTTGTTTTCTTCCTGTTGGTGGATGAAAAAGAGTAATAGAGAATCATTTGGCTATGTGTATGAATACACATAGGATGATACTTTAAGTTTTAAATCTGATTTGTTAGGAGGGCATAGTTCTGAACTTTATACTTAAAAAAAAAAAGAAGTGTAACTGTCTGTCGCAGCTAACACGATGAAATAGCATCTAAATCTCAGTGTCCTGGTGCACACTGGTGACCCAGTACTGTGGAGGTGGGGACGATCAGATCCCTGGGGCCCCTGGGCATTCGACTACTTGAAGATCTTCAGGCCAGTAAGAGACATTGTCACCCAAAATAGGTGGACAGCTCTTTATTAACAACTGCCAAGGTTGACTTCTAGCCTACATGCACACACATGCGCGCGCACACACACACACACACGCACACACACACACACACACACACACACACATTGTTCACATGCATACTTTTACACACAAAAGTTATACACACACATACAAAGCAAAAAACAACGATAAAATATGTTTTCGTTATTATCAGAAAAACACTAAATGAAATCTATGAATGTATACATCTACTACTTAATAGATAGATATGATGCTATAAATATTTTACATGTTTAATCCAGTATCTTTAGGAGGATTACGCCATCACCTGGGGATAAACTGTTTAATATTGTAAAGACTATTTGAGTTACGGTTTAGTCGGAAGACAAAAAATTGTCCAGGAATTTGTGTAAGAAAAAAAAAAACTAACACGATGAATTATTAACCCTAGAGAGGAACTGGATTATCAATACAGTATCCGTCATCTAGTGGGGGCTAATAACTAAAGAACTGAGTAGAGCAGATACAGGGAGTGAGGCAGGATGCCAAGCAGGCCACAAACAATAGAGAAGATTGCTCACCCTAGCCTGACATGTCCTTAGAGACCATTCAGTTCCAGCTCAGGGAATGGTGGACAGTACTGAGGTGCCAGGCCTGTGGATCTATGTAAAGCCACTTTCTAGGGTTTGAGAAGAGCCTGTGTGCGGGGGTGTTAGAGGAGGATGCTAAGGAAACGGTCCTGCTTGCCTGATGTCTACATACTCAGGCACGTGTTGAGACACATCCCAGAACTACAGCTCTGCATTCCTGAGGTTCCTCCATTGACCTCTGAGGTGAATGTTAAAAGTCAGGCCCTAGCCTGACAGGGAAGACAGTGAGGGCTGGTGCTGGAGCTCTGAGGTGGTGGACTAACAGATCTGCCTAGCAACAGATCTCTATTCTAATTATGTAGAACTGCCTTGGCTTATTTGCCAACTCCCCCCAAAGAGAGTTTTAACAAAATAAAGAAAAATAAGAGGAAAGGAAAGAATCAAACATAAGAAGGCATTCCATGGAGGTTTTCTTCAATATTTCTTCTTTAATGAAAACCTAACTAATGCTGTGCCAGAACAGTCACTATTTTCATCATTAAAACATTCTAATTTTATCATCCCCACCTCTTTCCTAACCCTCCTATGTTTGATTTACCCTGCCCTACCTTCAAAGCCTCCTCTTTTTTTTTAATTGTATTTTTTATTTACATCTTAAATGTTATCCCATTTCCTGGTTTCCCCTTTAGAAACCCACTATCCCACCCCACCCCTGTTGCTCCCTCACCCTCCCACCCACTCCTTCCCACCCACATGCCCTGATGTTCCTTTACACTGCAGCATCAGGCCTTGACAGGACCAAGGGCTTCTCCTCCCATTGAGGCCCAGCAAGGCCATGCTCTGTACATAGGCAGATAGAGCCATAGATCCATTTCTATGTTCTCTTGGAAGGGTGGTTTAGTCCCTGGGAGCTCTGGGCAGCCTGGTTGGTTGATATTGTGGTGTTCTAATGGGGTTGCAAACCCCTTCAGCTACTTCGGTCACTTCTCTAACTCCTCCATTGGACCCTGCCTTCAGTTCAATGGTTGACTGGCAGCATCCTCCTCGCTATTTGTAAGGCTCTGGCAGAGCCTCTCAGCAGACAGCTATATCAGGCTCTATCAGTCAGCACACACTTACTGACATCTAATCTATATCAGATAGCTATATCAGTCAGCACACGCTTACTGACATCATCAATATTGCTGGGGTTTGGTGGCTGTATATGGGATTCATCCCCAAGTGGGGCAGTCGCTGAATGGCCTTTGAATCTCTGCTCCACACGCTGTCTCCATATTTCCTCCTGTGAGTATTTTTGTTTCCCCTTCTAAAAAGGTCTGAAGTATCCACACTTTGGTTTTCCTTCTTCTTGAGATTGATCTGGTTTATGAATTGTCTCTTGGCTATTTCGAGCTGTTGGGCTAATATCCGCCTATCAGTGAATGCACACTGTATGTGATCTTTTGTGACTGGGTTACCTCACTCAGGATATTTTCAAGTTCTATCCAGTTGCCTTAGAGATGAGCTATAAAAATCTTATGTGATACTACCTTAAAGATCTTGGACAATTCTTTGTTAATTACAAGTGTTCGAAGAAAAAGAATCTTGGTATATCTGTTTTCTGTTTTCTGGTTTTTATGTTAAAATGTTAGACCAGGGATGTTAATTCTTTCTTTATTACCAGCTTGTAAAACTTTGTATTAATTCAACATTTTGCCAGAATAGTCTGATTTTGCTCCTTAATGGCAATTTAAAGTATTCAGTTGTGTTGTAGAATTTATAATGTAACGTTGTTCATTATGTATCTTAATTTTTATGTAGCTTTGGCAATCACTGCTGTAGACGATAGGATCTGAGCCCAATATTGACAAATCTCTGTAAATTTTTGTCAGGACTATATAAAGGATATGATTTTAGTTAAAGTAGTTCTGACATAGGTCAGTCCATGTTTTGATTATATCTTAACACTAAAATTGTTAAGTAGTGTTTAGTTTTTATCTTTTAGAATAAATATGTAAGACATATAAAACGTGTGAAAATTAAAACAATCCTCTCTCTCTCTCTCTCTCTCTCTCTCTCTCTCTCTCTCTCTCTCTTACAGATAGTGAAGGAAAATATTCTGAAGTAATCAGAAAGTCCAGTGCTATTGAACTATTATTTACACTCTATCCTCCTCAAGGTGCCAGAGTGAACGCTGGCACAAGACTGCGGTCCACGTGGCTGAGACCCTTGGTGGATGGGGAAGAAGGCTATAAGTACATAGGTAAGATGCTTGTTTTATTTCTGATGAAAAGGAGGAAATACTATGTCCTGCTCTAGGGCTCTCACCACCACCTAGATGATGCACATGCATGCTGCAATGTCCTCTTTACTTCCTAGGCATTGTGTCTACTGTTTTAAAAGGGGGTATTTTGTGCCTTTTGTGCCCTTACTAGTGTAGTGGAACCACACTGTGGTAAACTATTGCTGAATGGTGGAGAATTGGGAGGTTTTGACTTTGAATGAGTCATGTGTATCCTCTGTATACATCCACATGCAGTGCTATGCACAGTCATAGACATACCTTTCTCTTGGTCATAGAGCTTCAGTGAGGATCTTGCTATTGCACGGCTCTCATCAGTAGGAGATAAAAATTGTTCTTTTCTACAGCTTTTACCAGTTACTGAGATCAGTGTTTGTATGTTTAGCAAGTCCAACAAACATTTATTTACTATATTCTTTTATACTTCTAATTCACATTTTCAAAGTAACTAACCATTTGGAGTCTTTGTATTCGCAATTTTAATGTTTCTGTGGTGATGTCTGTTCCAGGATCTTGGACACTTTTGTATTGTTTGGAATATTGTCAAGCTGTAAGCTCTGTAGGTATTCTCAGGCAGAAATCCTGCATTGCATACATGTTTTAAATTCATGTTTCATCTCTTAAATAGAGTCTTTTGAAGAGATTTTATTTGGTGAGGTCCAAGGGACCATTGCATTTCTTTACGACTTACACCTTTTCTGTCATTTTTAGGATATACCGTCTGGACTTGTCATAAAGGTGTTCTTTATAAAAATTTCAGCTTAAGGGCTTATATATTAGTAGAATTGGTTTTGAGTAAACTTTGTATGTAGCTCAAAGTATAAATTAAACTTTTAAATTGCACTTTATCTCCAAATTTTCTACCAGCATTTACTGAAAAGATCGTTTTATGAATTAAGCTCACATTTTGGTCCAAGCCAAATAAAGTATATCATTGGCAAACATGTGAATGAAATCTATTTGGTGCCATTAGTTACAAAGGATATCAACATTAGAACGGTAGTGAACCAATGCTACTTATCTATTGAGAACGATAACACGTCTTTGATATTAGGTCTACCAGAGTGATATGTGGCAAAGGCATGGAGCGTACACTGAGGAGGAAATTTCAAGAGAGTTGAATTACCTTAGAAATACTTTCAAACTTTCTTATACTGTTGCTATGTTCAGTCACTAAATTCAGGCAACTTCTCTAGGCGATTGCTGAAGATAAGAGAAATAAATTTTTACATATAACTTAAAAAATGAAATTAAGAAGTAGCATCTTTGTGTTTTGATATTATAATTACATCATTTCATCTTCCTCCTTCCAAATCCATGCAGTGCCCTTGTTCTGTTTCAAACTAATGGCTTTTTTCTTTAGTTGCTTTTACATAGATTATATAAAATGATTTTTATATAAAACCTTATATGTATGGATGTATGTATCAGCATCATTCATAATTTGTAGAGTCTGGAAACACATAAGTGGCCTTTAATTGGTGGATGGAAAGCAACATTATATGTAATAACTAATGGTACCCGGAAAAAGATAGGAATACATAGGAACAAACTGTTGCTAAGAGGAATAATGATATGGAAAAACTCCGATATGTCCTGATAAATGAGAAAGCCAGGTTCAGGTGCAAGACATTGTATGGCGCCGTCGAAGTGACAGCTGGGAAAAGGAGAAGCAGCGCAACCAAAGCAGGTCTGTGACTTGTGGAGCTGAGTAATTGTGACTGAGTTCAAGTGCGAAGATGCTGCACAAGGGACCTCTCAGGGTCATGGGACAGCTTTGCACTTGGATCAGTGTATTTGTTAAGCACATGTATGGGAGTCATACAACTCCAGATGAGTCAAATCCCCCAAAATTATACACTTAACTTAGAAAACTGTGCTGTGGACACATTTTAAAAAATGGAGGCACACATCAGTTCTTAGTCAGTAGGGGATTTTTACAGCAGTCTGCAGTGTGTACTGAATGCCCGGTCCTAACTCACTAATATTAGAAGTTAGGTCATCCCAAGTGTTAGCAAGGACTGCAAGAACATGAAACCCAGCAAAATTCTGCTCATGCAAAATTGAACTGCACACACAGTCTTCACACACACACACACACAAAAAAAACTAAAAAACTTGCCACTCTCTAAAAATGTTAACCCCACCCTGCCCTCTTCAGCACAAACAGACACTGGTATTCATTTACCTATTTAACAGGAAGGACTCAAATGACCAACTACAGGTGGACAGAAGGAATATGTTGTGTTATGTAGATGTACATACTTAGAAACAGAAAAGAAAACAAAACTCTTAAAGCTAGTGTTGTACATGAGAATATGGGAAGTGACATGATTCTGCTGAGTGAAGAAAGCCAGATGAAAGGGACCTCATCGGTCTGATGGTTCTCAATTTGAGTAAATATAGAGTAGGCCACGGAAGGAGACTGAGACCTCTTAGGAAAGCAGATAAGATTTTGGAATTAAAGATGAAGTGGGTAAGGGCGATAGGAGTGGTTGGTATCAGACTGTATAATTTTTCACGGGTAAAATGTCAAAAATCCGTCCCATTGAAGACTGTAAATTGCGTGCAATTATTGTCTAATGTCTACCCCTCAGTAAAATTATAAAAGGAAGTATGGAGATATATTTGAAAATATTAAACTTTTATTTTGGAAATTGCTATGCCTGCAAGTATTAAGGCTTGCACATAAATGTTGAATACTCAGTCGAGTGTTGCCCTGGAGGTTGTGGCTCAGTGGTAGAGCACTCACTCTGTGTGTGAGCCATTATTTCAGTCTCCAGAACGGCTAAATGAGTAAGTCACATCTCATTAGAATTTCATCAGACTGGTGTATAGAAACTCATATTAATGTGCTCTGTTTAGTGATATTCTAGAGGAAAAAGAAGAAAAGAAACATTTTTAAAATGATGGAAAGCATTTAGTTTGAAGGGATATGTCTCTGTAAATTAATCAATACTATGGTTCCTATTTATTTTGTCTTTGTGTTCTTCCACCTACGGTTACTAGAACTTGATCGGTTTTAGGCTAAAGATTGGTTTTTACTCTGTAGAGCCAGCTTGACTGATATCCTGTCATAGTAAACACAAAGGAAACCTGACAGCAGCTTTGCCCTATGCCGAGGGCTCTTTTATTAGGTTTCTAGGCTGATTTTTCCCTCTGCCATTTTGGGGAAATGTCCAGAGCCTTGCATCATCTTGAATTACAGTTGTTCTTAAATTAACCAACAAGAGGATTTGAATCATTTCCCTTAAAAAAGATCAGTTTATTTCAGAAATGTTTCCTGAATCTGAGGAGCTCTTTAACTATAAATGTTTGAGAGGAGCTAGAATTGGGAATCTATGTTGTGCTCCCATATTAATACTCTACAGTGTAAGCACTTGTGTTTATTGATTTCACTCTGTAGATTCACTGATGTGCCATAACACGACCGAGGAACAGTTAACAGAGATCTGAGAGCTGTATAAAAGCCTCGGGTGGCAAACAGATTAGTCAGGCCTATGCCTTCCCTGAAGAGACACCTTTCCACCTATATTTTTAACACCATAATTCATAATGTAAGAGTGGTTAAATGTAACGACTGCTGAATATATTTGTCATAATCACGATTTGCTTAATTTGCACAAATAATTTCTTCTAATGGTAATTTATAATCTTTTTCTACTATGTAGAAAAAGAGTTCAGTTTTTAAAGGATACATATCTTACTAGACATATTTAGAAGTGCTCTTTGGGGAAGCTAGTTTTTAAATATCATCTGGTTATTTTTCTATATAAGCCTTCTGTTCTTCAGTTACCTGACCCTCTGGCAGAGCTCGCCCTTACCCTTGCTTCAGCTCCTGCTCTCTCTCAATCAGGCAGGCAAAACTTCTTGTCCTAAATTACATTTGTGTGTGTCCTCGGTTAGCTTTCAATCTGGGAGGTATAATTATATTAAAGAACATCGCAGCCCTATAATTCATAAAGTTTTCATGGGAGTTGCTTTAAAGTGTCTCAAAGCAATGACCATGAAAATAAAATCACTTTATTGTGTGATTATAAGGTTTCTTTCTAATTAGTTCAGGCCATGGGGAATGAGCATAGATCGTAAGGACTACTTGCATGGATTCATTTACAGTATTTCACACAATGAATTCTACATACTGTTATAACATACAGGTTATTTAGATTATACGATCAGCACTGAATCCCTCTTTCTTGAGCCTGCCACTCTTTTGTGACCCATTTAAGAAGTATGTATTGGGGAAAAGTGAAGGGGTAGGAAGGGGAAATGCAGTGTGGTTATGGGTCAAAATACATTGTATACGTGGATTAAAGTTCTCTAAGTGATAATAAAATATACCCCAAAACAAAATTTTAAAAGGATCTTTTTATAATATTCACCTTGTTTTGGTGTCTTTAGGCAAAAACTGACATTTATTTATTTACTTTAAATTTTTTATTAGATATATTTCCTTACATACATTTCAAATCTTAATCCCCTTCCCGGTTTCCTGTCCATAAGCCCCCATTCCCTCCCCTTCCCCTCCCCCATACGGGTATTCCCCCATACAGCTCCCTTACTACCCCCCCATATTCCCCTGCACTAGGGGTTCAACCTTGGCAGGACCAAGGGCTTCCTCTTCCACTGGTGCCCCAACAAGGCTATTCTCTGCTACATATGCAGTTGGAGCCCTGGGTCAGTCCATGTATAGTCTTTCAGTAGTGGTTTAGTCCCTGGGAGCTCTGGTTGGTTGGCATTGTTGTTCTTATGGGGTTGCAAGCCCATTCAACTCTTTCAATCCTCCCTCTAATTCCCCCCAAGGGGGTCCTTTTCTCAGTTCGGTGGTTTGCTGCTAGCATTGACCTCTGTATTGGACATGCTCTGGATGTGTCTCTCAGAGAGATCTATATCCGGTTCCTGTCAGCATGCACTTCTTAGGTTCATCAATCTTATCTAGTTTTGGTGGCTGTATATATATGGGCCACATGTGGGGCAGGCTCTGAATGGCCATTCCTTGAGTCGCTGCTCTAAACTTTGCTTCCATATACCCTCCTATGGATATTTTTTCCCCTTTTAAGAAGGAGTGGGAGCATTTGCATTTTGGTCATCCTTCTTCTTGAGCTTCCTGTGGTCTGTGGATTGCATCTTGGGTAAAAATTTGACATTTATTAAACATAGGAATTTATTCCATTTTTAAACACAGTCATCTCTTGACAGTCAAGTTTGGTGTTTAGTGATCTTTCCTCAGAGTTTTCTATTTAACTCCATAAGTACCGAATCTCTCTTTTTCTTATACTCTTTAAGTATCCATAAATTAGAGCTTCGTATAGATCATTAAAACTCTTGTAAAATATGTCATTTCAAGTAACCCTCAGAAACCCCCACTCCCACTCCTCAGTGTGTTTTAGGTTTTTCACTCTGAATGCTTTGCATATTTTTCATGTTTTACATGTGATTGAGTTTGGAATAAGATTATTAATACAGTTCTGATTTAAAGTAATTTTAGGTTCTACCAATTTCCTTTATAATTTTGAACCATGTAGATGATTCTAAATGCACATCTCAACACTTATTTGGATTTCTATCCTTGATTTTATAATTCTGTAAAGTTTCTATGTGACAATATAATTTCTGCATTTTCTTTTATCTTTTAATTTTGGTATCCTGACTCTTGTCCTGGTTTCAGTCAGTCTCCCAAAATATATACATTTATTATTCTTGCCAAAACTAAGATGAATTTTGAGAACATTCTTTGAAGTCATCTAAAGTATTATTGTAAAATTAAAAAAATGATTTTAAAGGACAAATTGTATAAATATAAGTCATTTATTTCTGATTAAGTATAAAAACGACCTATTAAAATTAAGAAGCATTTAAATATATGGTTAGCTGAATGTCATCCTATATAATACCTACTTGACTGGAGGTGAATAATATAGTCACTAAAAAATGCGTTTTAGACTACGTCAGCCTTAACATGCTGTTTGTGCATCCACTAATTTATGTTCTCTATCAAGCGTATGCTCCCATAGGCTCCACTGTTACGTTTTCTACTTTCTGATTTACTCTCCATAGTGAGGTATGAATATCTTTTCACCTTAGGTACAATTGCTGATGAGAAAAGTGTGTGTTTGCACTCAGTTGTTAACCCCCTTAGTCCTTGGTGTCCTCCCAGATAGCACAGCTGCGAGCCCTTTGGAAGCAAACTCTGCTGCCCCCAGCTAAACTGTCCATGTGTGCTCAAGCTTTTAAAAATTCTTAAGAGTAATTATTTTCCTCAGTTAGGTAAATAAATATATTCTGTGTTAATCCCCCCCCTGCCTTTTTGCTTTTTTTTTTTTTTTCGGAGCTGGGGACTGAACCCAGTGCCCTGAGCTTGCTAGGCAAGCGCTCTACCACTGAGCTAAATCCCCAACCCCTTTTTTGCTTTTTTTTAAACCTTGGATATTAATGATAATATCCTACCCTCATCAAATCAAACTAAACGAGTGGCATTACTCAAAAAGGAAAGCCAAGCTTTATCAGGTTTGCGAGATAAAGGTCGTATGAGCCGCAGAGGATGACTGGTTTGCCTCTCACTACTTCACCGCTCAACTTTTAAAATGGACATTGAAGGATGACTTATTGTGAATCCTGCGTCTTTAATAACCGTGAACTGTCTGCTATGTGGTTGGCAGTGACGTTTGCGCAGTCATTTTATCTCGGTTGCCACTCTAGTCCAAAGCTCTGTCAAGAGTTTTGCACATGCGGGCCGAGCCTCAGTCCTGTTAGTGATGCAAGGTCAGACAGAATGCGCCTGTAGAAAGAACTTCACAAAAAACCTGGACCGACATCCAGAAATTATAAAAATGATGCCAGGCTTCCAATATCCAACATGAAAACACGAAGTCCGCTGTCCACTCTGTAAGAGAAAGTTATTCTTACGGTGCTCAGCGTCTCTGAGAAATCTGCATTTGACATTCTATTTGGTTTGGAAGAAGAACCCATGAGAAACTTCTGAGTATTCATGACTTTGTGAGGTCCTCTCATACTGCACGGAGAATGGCTTTGTTACCAACAGTTACAGTAGAAATGACAGTGTATCACTTCTGAGCTAAAACCTAAACCATGTTCTAGCTTCGGCTTTACTCTCTCTTGGAAAATTGCTCTGAGTAAAACACAGTTGCCCACTAGTGAGGCCACTCCAGCATCCCTGTTGAAGATGGATTGAGCTCTGATTATAGGCCATTAGACAGTGCAGTCTATAGTCAGTTCCTAGTCTATGTCTCCCAGTCCTCTGGAACTGGAAGCTCCAGTCCAAGCACGGTAGTAATGTCCTGAGACCCTACAGTGCAGCTGACAACCACTCTAGGTCTCCATTTCCTAGGAACCATGTGAGGTAAATGTATATTTAAGGTTCTACCTTAGGTAATTGGTTGTGAGGCAGCTGATAGTGGTATGGCGAAAGTCAGTGAACGGATCATTGATAAATGGTGAGATGAATTTTAAACTGGTTCTGGTGTGGTTTGACTATAGCAATCAAGATTGTTTAAAGGGGGTTAAGAATAGCTTCTGGCATTACCAGAAGCCTGTGACCAGAGTTGTAGGAAGTTATCGTTTTATGAAAAAAATTTTTTTTGTTTCTATTCCTGCATGACTTTTCTACCACTGGAGGACAGGAGGTGGGTTTTCTTTTTTGTTTTGTTTTTCTTTTTTGACAGAAACTTTAATGTAACCAGATAAATTGGTAACATAATGTATGGTGTTAGGCATACCTTTTAGGATGTACATATCTTTAGTCAATTCAGTCACTTAAAATATTAATTAGTGGGTATATTTATAGTCATAAATATATGTGGCTACAGATACAAATATATTAGAGATGTTTAGGTAAAATCAAATTCTTCATATAATTTGGGCTGCCCCTATGTGAAAGGGTATTTTATGTAATAAATTTGGGTTTTTAAGACTCCAATAAAAAGGTTGAGGTTTTATTAAAATATCTCTGCCAGTCACAAAAGACCTTAGAAAAAGTGATGTAGAGACCCAGGAGAGAGCCTATTTCAAAGTCTAGTTACTTACTTTAGCTAATGAAGTACATTCCTGTTCAAGACAGGTTTCTCTGGAAGGAATGGTTCCCTGATCTATTAGAGATAGATATTATGTAACAAATATTTTGTTTTTTCTTAATTTCACTAAGTAAAATGTATAGGCAATCCATTAAGATGAACACCCTACACACATAATTTCACATACATGAAAGTATATCTATAAAAAATTATGATTTCTGGTGTATGTATATAGCACATAATCAATGATGAAAATAAAATATAAAATAAATATCGCTTACAAGTAAATTATTTATAATTTCCATATAGTAAATATCCATGGAAATTATAGGTAGATAGTATTGATTCTGGTACCTGAGCAACTAATAAAATGTGGCCTGTGAAAATATGAACTTTAATTGTATAAATGCTAATGTGCTAATGTTCTAGAATATACAACGAGATACTGATATTCTGAGACAGTACATATGAGACAGCCTAAGCCTGGCAACTACAGATACAGAGTATCAAAGGCACTGTACATTTGATCACATACCCTATAGACTATTGCTTTGGAAGTTTCTAATTTTCAAAGGAGTGGGCAATTCTTAATAGAGCTCTTAATAAGAGGATATATAGATTTTGTTGTTGTTTGTTTGACATTGTCCTTGTGTCCAGGAATACTTAGTATCTATTAGAAAATGTCAAATAAAGCATTTTTGTCTGAGCATAGAAATTAACTGAGATGAGTGCCCAAGTGCTTACTCACAGGGTTTTCTCACATAGGATGGAGTAGAACATTTGAAATTTGTTTAGTATAGATGTTTCTAGTCATATAATGACATTTTATCTATTAAAGGAAAATTGTACCCTACATCTCTACCCCAGAAAGACATTTGAGGCACTCAATTATGACCGCAAATACAACATATTCGAAGTTTCAACATCGACAGAGACATATCCCTGAGCAATCACAGCACCTAAAATAAACATGTACATAAACACATAAATACACAGTGGAAAATCTTAGCATTAAGTTTAGTACACATAAAAGTACATGTTCACAATATCCTTAAACCAAATATTATAACTTGAGCTTTTGAATTGTGAAGACTTATCGTGACAGTTAATTTTAGTTGTCAACTTGGCTTAGCTAAGGAACGCTAAGGTAGTTGATGAGATATTTCTGAATGAGTTTGTTACAGACTTTACAGTAGATATTGGTATTTGAGACAGTGGACTAAGTAAGAAAAGCCTTTTTCACCAATGTAGTGAGCATTGAGTAGTCTGTCTAAAGCCGGAACACGACAAAGGGGTGGATGGAAGGCACACTACCTTGCTGTTTGAAGCGGGACATATTGTCTTCTCCCTTTGGCAATAGTGTTCTTCATTCTGTGTCTCTGGATTAGACAGGCACTCACATCATCAGCCACATAGCCCTTGAGCCTTTGACTCATATTAAAGCTTACACCACTGACCCATCGAGTATGGACTCATCAACTGGCTCCTCCGGACCGTCACCCTGAAGATCTGAGACTGCCCAGCCTCATAGCTGATCCTTCACGGTCTCCATCTCTCACCCTTCCTCTCAAGTCTACCTCTGTCTCTCTTCAACCCATCATCCCTCCCTGCCTTTTATATTGTTTCTGTACCTCTTGAAAGCATTTGCTAACTCAGTTGACATGAATATAAAAGTGATAAAGTTAACTCTTTTCATTTCCTAAGTTTGCATGACTCAGGGTCGTGTGCTTTAAGTACATTTTTTTTATTTCACTTTCTCTTTAGTATACACATGATAGAAGCTGTAATAAACGTCATTCTGATGAGGATGATACCATATCACATTGAAGCTAAATCGCTTTGGATCATGGAGTTACTGGGCATACAAGAAGATGTCAGTTAAGCTATTTGACTTTAGACCAAGTTTTTTTTTTTTTTTTTTTTTTTTTTTTTGCTTTGCAAGATGTGCTTTTATTTTTCTTTAAGTTATCTTGGCAAAGACCAGAGAGAATAATTAATTTAATGGTAGTGAAAATCTTAAATCAGCAAAACAGTAATAGAGAAATCCAAAATGGTATTGATTGAAATTTTTGTAATTTTTTTTTTTACATTTTTTTTTTATTAACTTGAGTATTTCTTATATACATTTCAAGTGTTATTCCCTTTCCCGGTTTCCGGGCAAAATCCCCCTCCCCCCTCCCCTTCCTTATGGGTGTTCCCCTCCCAACCCTCCCCCCATTGCCGCCCTCCCCCCATAGTCTAGTTCACTGGGGGTTCAGTCTTAGCAGGACCCAGGGCTTCCCCTTCCACTGGTGCTCTTACTAGGATATTCATTGCTACCTATGAGGTCAGAGTCCAGGGTCAGTCCATGTATAGTCTTTAGGTAGTGGCTTAGTCCCTGGAAGCTCTGGTTGCTTGACATTGTTGTACTTTTGGGGTCTCGAGCCCCTTCAAGCTCTTCCAGTTCTTTCTCTGATTCCTTCAACGGGGGACCTATTCTCAGTTCAGTGGTTTGCTGCTGGCATTCGCCTCTGTATTTGCTGTATTCTGGCTGTGTCTCTCAGGAGCGATCTACATCCGGCTCCTGTCGGTCTGCACTTCTTTGCTTCATCCATCTTGTCTAATTGGGTGGCTGTATATGTATGGGCCACGTGTGGGGCAGGCTCTGATTGGGTGTTCCTTCAGTCTCTGTTTTAATTTTTGCCTCTCCCTTCCCTGCCAAGGGTATTCTTTTTCCTCATTTAAAGAAGGAGTGAAGCATTCACATTTTGATCATCCGTCTTGAGTTTCGTTTGTTCTAGGGATCTAGGGTAATTCAAGCATTTGGGCTAATAGCCACTTATCAATGAGTGCATACCATGTATGTCTTTCTGTGATTGGGTTAGCTCACTCAGGATGATATTTTCCAGTTCCAACCATTTGCCTACGAATTTCAAAAACTCGTTGTTTTTGATAGCTGAGTAATATTCCATTGTGTAGATGTACCACATTTTCTGTATCCATTCCTCTGTTGAAGGGCATCTGGGTTCTTTCCATTTTCTGGCTATTATAAATAAGGCTGCGATGAACATAGTGGAGCACGTGTCTCTTTTATATGTTGAGGCATCTTTTGGGTATATGCCCAAGAGAGGTATAGCTGGATCCTCAGGCAGTTCAATGTCCAATTTTCTGAGGAACCTCCAGACTGATTTCCAGAATGGTTTTACCAGTCTGCAATCCCACCAACAATGGAGGAGTGTTCCTCTTTCTCCACATCCTCGCCAGCATCTGCTGTCACCTGAGTTTTTGATCTTAGCCATTCTCACTGGTGTGAGGTGAAATCTCAGGGTTGTTTTGATTTGCATTTCCCTTATGACTAAAGATGTTGAACATTTCTTTAGGTGTTTCTCAGCCATTCGGCATTCCTCAGCTGTGAATTCTTTGTTTAGCTCTGAACCCCATTTTTTAATAGGGTTATTTGTTTCCCTGCGGTCTAACTTCTTGAGTTCTTTGTATATTTTGGATATAAGGCCTCTATCTGTTGTAGGATTTGTAAAGATCTTTTCCCAATCTGTTGGTTGCCGTTTTGTCCTAACCACCGTGTCCTTTGCCTTACAGAAGCTTTGCAGTTTTATGAGATCCCATTTGTCGATTCTTGATCTTAGAGCATAAGCCATTGGTGTTTTGTTCAGGAAATTTTTTCCAGTGCCCATGTGTTCCAGATGCTTCCCTAGTTTTTCTTCTATTAGTTTGAGTGTGTCTGGTTTGATGTGGAGGTCCTTGATCCACTTGGACTTAAGCTTTGTACAGGGTGATAAGCATGGATCGATCTGCATTCTTCTACATGTTGCCCTCCAGTTGAACCAGCACCATTTGCTGAAAATGCTATCTTTTTTCCATTGGATGGTTTTGGCTCCTTTGTCAAAAATCAAGTGACCATAGGTGTGTGGGTTCATTTCTGGGTCTTCAATTCTATTCCATTGGTCTATCTGTCTGTCTCTGTACCAATACCATGCAGTTTTTATCACTATTGCTCTGTAATACTGCTTGAGTTCAGGGATAGTGATTCCCCCTGAAGTCCTTTTATTGTTGAGGATAGCTTTAGCTATCCTGGGTTTTTTGTTATTCCAGATGAATTTGCAAATTATTCTGTCTAACTCTTTGAAGAATTGGATTGGTATTTTAATGGGGATTGCATTGAATCTGTAGATTGCTTTTGGTAAAATGGCCATTTTTACTATATTAATCCTGCCAATCCATGAGCATGGGAGATCTTTCCATCTTCTGAGGTCTTCTTCAATTTCTTTCCTCAGTGTCTTGTAGTTCTTATTGTACAGATCTTTTACTTGCTTGGTTAAAGTCACACCGAGGTACTTTATATTATTTGGGTCTATTATGAAGGGTGTCGTTTCCCTAATTTCTTTCTCGGCTTGTTTCTCTTTTGTATAGAGGAAGGCAACTGATTTATTTGAGTTAATTTTATACCCAGCCACTTTGCTGAAGTTGTTTATCAGCTTTAGTAGTTCTCTGGTGGAACTTTTGGGATCACTTAAATATACTATCATGTCATCTGCAAATAGTGATATTTTGACTTCTTCTTTTCCGATCTGTATCCCCTTGATCTCCTTTTGTTGTCTGATTGCTCTGGCTAGAACTTCAAGAACTATATTGAATAAGTAGGGAGAGAGTGGGCAGCCTTGTCTAGTCCCTGATTTTAGTGGGATTGCTTCAAGTTTCTCTCCATTTAGTTTAATGTTAGCAACTGGTTTGCTGTATATGGCTTTTACTATGTTTAGGTATGGTCCTTGAATTCCTATTCTTTCCAGGACTTTTATCATGAAGGGGTGTTGAATTTTGTCAAATGCTTTCTCAGCATCTAATGAAATGATCATGTGGTTTTGTTCTTTCAGTTTGTTTATATGATGGATCACGTTGATGGTTTTCCGTATATTAAACCATCCCTGCATGCCTGGGATGAAGCCTACTTGATCATGGTGGATGATTGTTTTGATGTGCTCTTGAATTCGGTTTGCCAGAATTTTATTGAGTATTTTTGCGTCGATATTCATAAGGGAAATTGGTCTGAAGTTCTCTTTCTTTGTTGTGTCTTTGTGTGGTTTAGGTATAAGAGTAATTGTGGCTTCGTAGAAGGAATTCGGTAGGGCTCCATCTGTTTCAATTTTGTGGAATAGTTTGGATAATATTGGTATGAGGTCTTCTATGAAGGTTTGATAGAATTCTGCACTAAACCCGTCTGGACCTGGGCTCTTTTTGGTTGGAAGACCTTTAATGACTGCTTCTATTTCCTTAGGAGTTATGGGGTTGTTTAACTGGTTTATCTGTTCCTGATTTAACTTCGATACCTGGTATCTGTCTAGGAAATTGTCCATTTCCTGAAGATTTTCAAATTTTGTTGAATATAGGTTTTTATAGTAAGATCTGATGATTTTTTGAATTTCTTCTGAATCTGTAGTTATGTCTCCCTTTTCATTTCTAATTTTGTTAATTTGGACGCACTCTCTGTGTCCTCTCGTTAGTCTGGCTAAGGGTTTATCTATCTTGTTGATTTTCTCAAAGAACCAACTTTTGGTTCTGTTGATTCTTTCTATGGTCCTTTTTGTTTCTACTTGGTTGATTTCATCTCTGAGTTTGATTATTTCCTGCCTTCTACTCCTCCTGGGTGTATTTGCTTCTTTTTGTTCTAGAGCTTTTAGGTGTGCTGTCAAGCTGCTGACATATGCTCTTTCCTGTTTCTTTCTGCAGGCACTCAGCGCTATGAGTTTTCCTCTTAGCACAGCTTTCATTGTGTCCCATAAGTTTGGGTATGTTGTATCTTCATTTTCATTAAATTCTAAAAAGTTTTTAATTTCTTTCTTTATTTCTTCCTTGACCAGGTTATCATTGAGTAGAGCATTGTTCAATTTCCACGTATACGTGGGCATTCTTCCCTTATTGTTATTGAAGACCAGTTTTAGGCCGTGGTGGTCCGATAGCACGCATGGGATTATCTCTATCTTTCTGTACCTGTTGAGGCCCGTTTTTTGACCAATTATATGGTCAATTTTGGAGAAAGTACCATGAGGAGCTGAGAAGAAGGTATATCCTTTTGCTTTAGGATAGAATGTTCTATAAATATCCGTTAAGTCCATTTGGCTCATGACTTCTCTTAGTCTGTCTACATCACTGTTTAATTTCTGTTTCCATGATCTGTCCATTGATGAGAGTGGGGTGTTGAGATCTCCCACTATTATTGTGTGAGGTGCAATGTGTGTTTTGAGCTTTAGTAAGGTTTCTTTTACGTATGTAGGTGCCCTTGTATTTGGGGCATAGATATTTAGGATTGAGAGTTCATCTTGGTGGATTTTTCCTTTGATGAATGTGAAGTGTCCTTCCTTATCTTTTTTGATGACTTTTAGTTGAAAATTGATTTTATTTGATATTAGAATGGCTACTCCAGCTTGCTTCGTCTGACCATTTGCTTGGAAAGTTGTTTTCCAGCCTTTCACTCTGAGGTAGTGTCTGTCTGTTTTAACACTTTAAATAGCAAAACTTTGGAAATTTATTTTAGCTGAAATGTTCTTAAATCACCAAGAAAATACTAAACTATGATGCCTTTACATATTTAGAATTTAGTGAAGTGACTACATGTAATTGTGGACACTTGAATCTTAGTCTCAGGAGACAGGGGCAGAAGGATTAGGGTGTCAGGACTAGCCTGAGCTACATAGCAAGATCCTGTCTTAGGCTGAGACTGTACATGGCTCATGGAACGTGCTTGGCAGCTGCTTCGATCTCTAGCTGTAGAAATAGTGGGCGGTGTGGTATGATGGTCTATCTCAGCACAATATATGAAGCATTGACCTAGTAGGTTAAGCATTATTCCACAATCATTTTTTATTCAAGTAATTTTGATTGCTTTCCCTAAATGTCTTCTGAGATCACTGTACCACCTGGCTATAATGTGAATGCAATATCAAGGCAGACTAAAGAAATTTTGTAAAAACTTTAAAATAGAAAATATGACTAGGAGGCGAATTCTGTATCATAGGTGCTTCTCTTAGTTTTTGGCTTAGTTTCTTCAGAAGTTTTACTTAACTACAGAATAATGAAGATCTGAAAAGGCTGTTGCACAATATTTGCCCAGTTCTCTATCGTTATTCTTATAGAAAGCTACTCAACCGACATTAGGAACGTATTTTAATTAAGCATCCTGAGGCACAGAGGCTATGTGGCTTGTATAAGATTCTGCCTTTAATTGTAACTTGAGTCAATGCCTCAATTTCGCCTACGTTAGCCCCATTACTCTCATCCCATGGTTCTGCCGATGTAAAAGTGATTTAACTGGCCCAAGTCTATGTAGCACTTCTTTATGTATAAGCTTTGGGTTTATTTTTTGTTTTGATAAAAGATAAATGAGAGTGGCTGTTTTTGTCCTTTGCATATTCCCTGAAGCAAAAATTGCAAGAAATTCTCTTCTTCTGTCTTGGGAAATGGAGTGGCGGCAAAGGCTGGAGCATTTTACCACTGCAAAATCTCTCACTGTCTGTGGGCACACTAGATTTCAATTTGGGGAAATCCCTCAACATGAATTATTTTTGCCCCTCAAAATTTACTGTGCATATCTATTTTAATTTCATTTCTTCCACTTTCCAACTATTCATGTTACAAGAGGAAAATGGTATTTTCTCTTGGAATCTCATGTGAAGCAAAACCCGATTCTTATCACATGTAAGCTTTAAGTAGAAACCATTTCATATTGCTAGAAGAGAATGCTTATTGCCCCTTTCCACAAGACTGCGGCATAATGAAGTAAAAATGTTTTCACAATACTTTGGAATCTTTGTAATTGTCCTCTGTATTATTTGGCTATCAGTTAAACTTGAACGTTTGATAATTGCAGGGAGCTGACAAGACTTTCTATTACAGGGATGTCATTTAATCTCAGCTCAAATATAGTTTGCCTGAACCCTGTTCTGATTACATAATAGTAGAATAAATTAAGCTATTAAGTGAGCTTACCCGGAGGTCGTAGAATATTTTAAATGTATTTAAAAATAACAGTGATTTAAACAAGTTGGTAAATCCTATATTAAAACCATACCTGTTTTTTCTCCTTAAAGCCTTTAAAATTTAGAGCATAGATATTTAGATATCTACATCCATATTTAGTGGTAAAATTCACACAATAAATAAGGAATATTTGGATCTTATTGTGTACTTATAATGTAAAGATAGGAATGAATTTTTAAGAATGTAGGCTCTCCCAGGTTTCATTTTGCATGCCAACACCTGGATACTGGAATTTTTGAATGAATCAACTGTCAGCTGCTCCTACAAGCACAGTTTTTATTTGAAAATGTAAGCCTGCTTTGTTTTTTTCTTTGTGACTGTGTAAAAATAATAAATGTCCTCCAACAACTGTAACTTTATATATGAGTGGGAAAGGTTCATTGACCATTTCAGGATATGCTTTGAAGCATTCCTATCACTGTCACATACTCTCTAATTTTAAAGATACGGTCTGCATTCTATTTTTAGATCTATGAAATACAACTGCCCAATCTTAGCCTAATTAGGTGGAAATGTAAAATCTTTACTCACTTAATATTCATTCCAAAAATATCAAGAAGTATGTATGTAGACTGTGGCTGGTACAACAGGAACCTGTAACCCATTTAGAGACGTGAAAGATTCAAGAAAGGTCGACAAGAGAGTAAATGATTTTTTTTCTAGCCTATGGGTAAATTGACTTCCAGGATGCCTGACCTAAAACAAATGTAAAATGTGCACTATTCTGGGCATAATTGAACTATTCTTCATTATTTTTCATGTTATCTTACCTCCAACAATCTATGTAGTAGGTATCTACTCACATTTTAAGGCAGAGGGAAAAGTATGGGGGAGATGATGGGAGGAGAATTTTTTTTTAATCTTTATTAACGTGAGTATTTCTTATTTACATTTCGATTATTTTTCCCTCTCCCGGTTTCCGGGCCAACATCCCCCTAACTCCTCCCCCTCCCCTTCTTTATGGGTGTTCCCTCCCCATCCTCCCCCCATTGCCGCCCTCCCCCCAACAATCACGTTCACTGGTGGTTCAGTCTTGGCAGGACCAAGGGCTTCCCCTTCCACTGGTGCTCTTACTAGGATATTCATTGCTACCTATGAGGTCAGTCCAGGGTCAGTCCATGTATAGTCTTTAGGTAGTGGCTTAGTCCCTGGAAGCTCTGGTTGCTTGGCATTGCTGTTCATATGGGGTCTCGAGCCCCTTCAAGCTCTTCCAGTCCTTTCTCTGATTCCTTCAACGGGGGTCCCGTTCCCAGTTCAGTGGTTTGCTGCTGGCATTTGCCTCTGTATTTGCTGTATTCTGGCTGTGTCTCTCAGGAGCGATCTACATCCGGTTCCTGTCAGCCTGCACTTCTTTGCTTCATCCATCTTATCTAATTGGGTGGCTGTATATGTATGGGCCACAAGTGGGGCAGGCTCTGAATGGGTGTTCCTTCTGCCTCTGTTCTAAACTTTGCCTCCATATTCCCTGCCAAGGGTATTCTTGTTGAGGGGAGGAGAATTTTACAGCAGACACAGGCACGGCATGTGCATTGTCATAGGTATACTCTGAGGCCACGCTATTTATGTCTACCATTTAAAATGTCATTACCTAGTGTACAGCCTACAGGTTTTAGTAGTAGCTCAGTCGTTTTACAGGTAGAACAATCGCTCCTTCTGAATGACCACTGCTATGAAGAAGCTGCAAATTACAGCCTCAGTTTTTGGTCTTAACTCGGGGTAACTGCAGTTCTTTAGCATCAAACACAACCAACACCTGTAGACCCCTTCCATAGATAATATATTTTGGGTTGAAAATTATAACTCACCGGACCCAACTAGAAAATCCTATGATAGGTGTCTTAACTGCCTTTGTTTAGGTGGTCTTATAACCCAGTGTGTCAGGTAACTCATTATAAAATGACCAGAACATGGTTTCTTGTATGGGGGATAATTTCTGGATATATCAAATAGGCATATATGTTTTTTATTGAGTTTTGGTTATGATGATTTTTGAGTTTTGGAAGGGAAGATAAGTTAGTTTTAAAAGCTAACATCAATATAACTTTGTGATGTTTACCAATTTTCTTAAGAAAAAATTATTAATTACTCCTTATGAATGCTTTTGAGTAAAAATAAAAATAAAAAAGAATGTAGTATTGATGTGGGGTCCTATGTCCATTCTGCCACAGGTCTAGGGCTCCTCAGGAAGGCACGACACAGGAAGTTTGACCATGCTTACCCCACTCTCCCCAGGGCAGGTGTTGGGCTGTGGGAAGCCATGGGACACCGCTCTGGGGGTGGGGAAGCGCCATGTGAGGTGCCACTGAGAAGGTGTGGAAGAGTTGAGAATGGAATGGGAGCCCACGGGCTGGATCTAGTCCAGGGCTGAAGGGAAAAGAAGGGAAGCTCTGGCTGGTCCTGTGTGTGTGTGTTGGTGTGTGTGTGTGTGTGTGTGTGTGTGTGTGTGTGTGTGTGTGTGTGTGGTGTACTTGGCTGGGCGGGGGCAGCTGGGAGTACAGGGAGGCTTTCTTGGGAGATTAGACAGTAGCTCTGTAGGCCAAGGCCTTCTCTATGGCTCCCCACAGAGGATCTCAATGATCCTCTGTGGTTTTAAAGCATTTATTGTTAATGGCGGAAAGTGGATGAGTAAAACTGTACCCCACTTCTCAGAGTGGGCCTGAGATTAAATACCTTTTGCAGGGAGGGGTGTCTGGGAAGAAAAGTTCATTGACTAAGCCTCCAGGCTTTTAGGTACCTCATTATAATGGAGATCTGTTTTGAGCCTACTGACCTGTCCTCATGTCCTCTATCTGTGAAGGGGAATGGGGCATTGCCCTTATATGACTGATGGCCACGCATCTATGCAGGGCTGAGAGCCTATGGTCCCTTCAGGGTCACTGGGGTCTCAAGTCTCCTCAACTGGGAACCAGGGTGCCTTTCACGGTCCTACAAAAGAATCTACTCATTTACTCAACCAATATTTATTGATTACTACAGCATAGCAACAAAGTGGCCACCAGGAGACAGCCACTCAAAATGATTTGTGTTTTCTTACGCTTTTCTTTTTAAATATAATTATCGTCAGATATAGATTTTAAAATCAGTTTTTCTGATTGTAAAATAACACATGGTCATTGTGAAATATCTAAAACTTAAAATTACAAATAAGTAACATTATAAAAAGTATTCAAATATCTACATTTTAGAATTCTTGTTGTCTTAGCGTATTTCATGTTATACAATGGACTCATTCCTCACACATATGCACATACATACATGCATGCATACATACATAACATGTCTAATTATACTGCTTGCTATCATAGTTGATCTAGGAAAATTTATAGCTAGATGGACAATGTTAATGAAACAATGGACAGATCCTGTTTTCTTTAATAAGGCTTAGTGGTGTTTCATGATTGAATGGTTGAGCCCTTTGGTAATTCAGTGAGACTCTAACAAATTCAGAAGAGTATTACTCACAGTCTTCTCCCAGGAAAATGGCTAAATTGCCTCTCTGCACTCCCCTGGTTTTGTTCAAGGAAACATTTTAGAAATTCTCAGCACTGGTTCCAGCTATACAAATATTTTGACTATTTAAGGAAGCTCTAGAAGATAAGACTAATGTTTAGTTTCTATTTCTTCTATATCCATACGTCATATGTGAAAAATAAAGTAAATATGGAAATCAGGAATGATTTCGTAGCGTTTGTTGCTTGACCCTGAACTGACAAGCATGGGAGAGCTTAGCAGGAAGGGCAAGGTACCACAAAGGGAACAGTTGAATGAATGAAGGAATGAATGAATGAACGAATGAACGAAGTGTTTTCCACATAGAATGGGGAACTCTTGATCACACACTTTTAACATTAATTTTCAGATTTGAATGTAGTGCGTCTTATCTACCAATACATGGTGCTCCAATCAAAATTAACTATGCTTCTTATTTAGTCTTATTAGAAGATCATTAAATCCCAATGGAGCAAAATAAGGTGACATCTAGAAATAGTTTTTTTTGGGAGGGGGGACTAGTCTCTGCCAGTCCACTGGCATATAAGCCATTGGTCTGACTGATATATCAAAGCCCATGTGCCAGGGAGAGATCTCCACAAAGTACCTACTGGGGAGAGTCAGTACTACCTTAAGAATCACCAGGTTGGCAAAACATTTATTTAAAATTGTGATTTGAGGGACATAGCAAGAATAAGGACAGAGCAGAAGCCCCTAGTGAGGGGCAAATTCAGGTCAGGCTATGCGAAATTTTTGGCAAACAGTTATCAAATGGGGTCCTTCAGTGTGAGCTCTAAGTGGAATTAAAAAAAATATACATACAAGTTTTCCACTTAAGTTTTGTTTTGATTAGGTTCTCCATCTGCTAAGTGTATCTAAAACTTGAAAATTATGTAAGTCCTCTTATAGCCTTAAAAGTCTGTTCTTTTTACAGAACCAGAAAGTATACGAAAAGCTTGGGTCAACCCTTCCCTCCCCTGTCAGTCTGTATAAAATCTTCAGCTAAATTATATACATATTTTACTATAGCAGTTTTCAATGTAATAAGTTAGGAATGTGTGTGTGTGTGTGTGTGTGTGTGTGTGTGTGTGTGTATGTGTGTGTATGTGTGTGTATATGTGGGTGTGTATGTATGTGTGTGTGTGTGTGTGTGTATGTATGTATGGTGGTTTTCTATACATGCACGAGTACATGAATTAAGATTCCCAGAGTCTAAAGTCTGGATATGGCCACACCTGTGCTGTGGGAGTGGAGGTAGGAGGGTAGCTTGATTTTTCTGGACAGCCAGTCTAGCTAAAACCGGAAATCTCCTGATTCACTGAGGGACCATGTTTCAAGTACATAAAATTTAGAATGGCAGAGAAAGGTACTGCTATTGCCTCTGCACATGCTTATATAGGCATTTGTGCCTGCATGCATGGTGGTCCATCTGCATACCATACCATACCTACACACACACACACACACACACACACACACACACACACACACAGTGGATGTACAAACACATAAATTCAAAACATAAAGGGAAGATATGCTTGTAGTCTTTATTTCCATTTTATATATTTATACATGCTAGAAGGGTATACAGTATTATTCTTATTTAAAATATTAATTATTAACTATGTTTTATTTATTCCTTGATAATTTTATAACATGCAGACAATGTATTTTGATCTTATTTGCCAACCATTTCCCCCTCCAACTCTTCCCAGATCTTGCCTCATTACCCTTCCTAGCTTGATGTATTTTTCTCTTATTTTTTATAGTCTACTGACCCTAATTGTTACTGCCTTATGTCCACTGGTCTGGAGCACTTCCATACGGGCATCAGAATCTTTCTCCTACAACATCTATCAACTTCCAACAACAACTTAGTTGGGCTGGGGTGCTCCCTGTGCCTCCTCATCCAATCATGCTGGAGTATTTCCTGGCTTTCTCTTCTGCAGGGCTAGTGCAGGCAACCAGAGCTGCTTTGAGTTAATGTGTGCACATACTGTCATGTCCAGATGACACTGTTTTGAACGTAAAGAATGGAAGTGACAAAAATAGTTTTGAGAAGTTTATACATTCCTACACATATACAATGATATATGACTACATTTTCCCCAGTTTTCCATTCCAACACTGTCCATATTCCCTATGCATGGCCCTCCCAACCTCATTACTTTCTCTTGATAATTCACTAAGTCCAGCTAGTGCTGTCCATGTATGTATGAGTATGGGGCCATCCACCAGAACATGGGAAACCTACCCATTGGCTTCCTTTATATTTTCCTGGCTGTGGTGAAGGTTTATGAATAGACATAAGGTGACCATTGCTCACTGGCTGGAGACTTTTGAGAAAATATTCTGCCTCTTGTAAACTTTAGAAACTAAAATCAGAATAACGACCTAATATTCTAGCTTATATCCTTCCTGTCTTTATTATACATATTTAAATTAATTTTCGATAGACTCATACAAGTATAAGCACAGCAGCTGAAGTGGTCACATCATTAATACTGATGTAAATAATTGCACCGTAGAAAAAATTGTTTCTACTGTTTAAGAATTAAGTCTGGCATAAAATTCCACATGGAATTCATGGCACACTTCTTTTGTTTTTTTGTATGGTAGCATTATCAATTACAAAGTTTAGCTTTTTTCACACCAAAGATTACAATGTAGGTTTTTAAAGGCAACCACACAACTCTAGTTGTTCACGTTTGTCCCACGCATGCGTTATAAACGCTATGAAGATGTGGCATGGTGGAATTCTGACTAGCATTTCATTCCCATATGACTGACAGCACAGAATTCATACAAACTGAAGACATTTTCAACTAGACAAGTTCTGCAAAGCCTGAGTGGAAAAATAAGAATTCTAAAAGGGAATATGTACCGTCTGCACCCCCCAAAAGCACACTCAGTGACTGATGTGTCTTCAGACCCTCCTTCTGATAATCCACTCATCTATGAGCCCGTCAACAGACTGATCTATCAATCAAATTAGCACACTGCTGATTCAGTCTCCTTTCAGTGGTACCATCAGCTGGCACTAAGAATTCAACACATGAGATCTTGGTGGGGGACACTCTACATTTTAATCATAAAACAATAAATTTCCCTCATGAAATAGAAAGCAGGGGATTTGTCTCCCTTGCTCCAGAAATTCTGGAATTCTCATTGTCCCCTGTGCTTCTTATTGCCCCGAGTCTACAACACTATTTCATTAAACTTAGTAGTAGATACTACTGATAATCCTGGAAATGTGAAAGTGTTTGAGACTGTTGATGGAGAAGGAGCCATTTGTTCTAAGCTATTTGGGGATTGTCAGTTTTACATGTAGGGGGAAGGTTGGTTTGGGTCTAAGCCTATTGTAACTAACTATACAAAGCAACTCTAACCTTTATTGTTACTGGCTGTAAAGGAGGGTGAGGGTCCGGGGAATTGGAAAGAACATCAAAACAGGATATGGTAAGTGGTTAACTTGGGCATGAGAAAGTTACTCTGTAACAATGTATGACGCTCGGCTACAGGCATACAACAAAATGGCTACAGTAATGTCAGAAAGGCAATGGCTACCTAGGTCTTAACATTAAAAAAAGAGTCATGTAATTGAACAGAGCCTATGAATTGTAGAAAATTCTCAGAACTTGTAGGAAAGGAACCAGGAAAGATAAAAGTGCAATGTGTTCCATGATGTCCTAAGGGGCATGACAGACACACACCACATGTTTTCCTCAGTTCCTAGGTATGGGGTCCTGTTTGCTTCCTTAGCCTGTGGACCTTTCCTAAAGCAGCTCTTCCACTAGAGACTGAAGCGAGTTTGCCCCGAATCAGGGGCTGAAATTCCTGATTTACTGTATAACTGAAAAGCTCTCATGGTGCAAGCAAATCCTCTCCTTCTGAACTCATTTGGGATATCAGTTTGGGTCAAAATTGTCCTTCATGATGAATACCTGGTAGAATTGATTGGCTACTTTGGTGATACTCAGAACGCAATGGAACTATTTATATCTCTCAGCACTTGCATGAGATAAAGAGAATATTAAATTTAATCAACTGCTTTTATCCCCCCACCCTTAGGAAAGCTTCCATTATAAGTTAGGAGCGGATAAGGTTCAACAGGGGTTCACATATGAGAAAAATCAAGAGTTACTTTTTTTCTCTCCATCTTTATTAACTTGGGTATTTCTTATTTACATTTCGATTGTTATTCCCTTTCCCGGTTTCCAGGCCAACATCCCCCTAACCCCTCCTCCTCCCCTTCTTTATGGGTGTTCCCCTCCCCATCCTTCCCCCATTACTGCCCTCCCCAGAACAATCACGTTCACTGGGGGTTCAGTCTTGACAGGACCCAGGGCTTCCCCTTCCACTGGTGCTCTTACTAGGATATTCATTGCTACCTATGAGGTTGGAGCCCAGGGTCAGTCCATACTTTTAATGGTATTTGTCATCCTAAATAAATATGCCTATTTCAAGTCACTGGCTCTCAAGTAAGAGATTGCATGGATGAGACCTAGACACGTTTTTTATAATATGCCCAGAGGAGAGTTCTTTGTTATGGCTTCACTGCACACTCATTAATTTTGTAACCGAATGAGGGAGTTGCTAACAGTTTTGCACCTATCTGCAGATATATGAAATGTTTAGTCACTTTCCGGGAAAAAATTCTCACATGTCAGCATTTCACCGAATTTAACAAAACTTCTCAGCTTCTGTAAGAAAAATTGTTTAATAATCACGAGCATCAAAACATCTCCATTAGTTAATGAAATTGATTTTAAAATACAGCTATGCCAATAAACTGTATTTTTAGTTTTAAGTATGTCTTGAAAACTTAGAGGGCTATGGGCATTATTATTTGCACACCTACCTATTGGCTGTCCAAAGAGGGCCCTCAAATTTTGCCTTATGTGTTATATTTTCCCCTCCATTTGACCTTCTCCTTACTTAACATGGTCTGGAGGAAAACATGCAGAGAACACAGGGAATGGGTCAGGGCAGTGACTGCAGAGGGACGGAGAGGCCCTCAGAGTTCCCACGTACCCGCATCACATCGTCTTAGCACTAGCCCTGCTCTGCTCTGCAAGCTTAGACCCGCTCCTGCCTCCCTGTAGCAAGCTTGGACCCGCTCCTGCCTCCCTGTAGCAAGCTTGGACCCGTTCCTGCCTCCCTGTAGCAAGCTTCCTCCTGTATGAGTGTGTGTATTTTAGTGGGAGATAAATAGAAACTCATAATAATAATATCATAGATTTTAAGAGGTTTCTGGAACAGCCACATCGATTTAAGCCAATAATTGTTAAATCAAATTGACAAAGCAATGATCATGCTTGTTGTGGTATTTTAACTTTTCTGTAGTTCACAAATATTAATACTCACACATTTTAAAAATATTCCCCTTGAGTGTATGCCCAGGAGTGGTATAGCTAGGCATCAGGTAGGCTACTTCCAATGGGGGAATGGGGTGAAGAACTCCGGGAGGGGAACCACTAGGAGGCAATATTTGTAATGTAAATAAGTAAAATAATGAAAGAAAACAAGAAAATTAAAAAAAATTTCTTCCTTCCTTTCCTCTGATGATGAATGTATATTCATCATTTCCTTTTTCTTTATGCACTGAGACTGGATCTCACATTCTCTGTCACTAACCCAGTACCCCTCATGTAGTGTCCATGAGCCTTGAACTTGTGACAATCCTCCTGTCTTAGTTTTGCCTGGTTTAAAAATTATTAGTGATATAAAATGCAACAAAAGTCAGCATTTTTAAAGGACTGCCTACAAGTGTTAAACTCACGGCATGGTAATTTGGCATGATAACAACAGTTGGAAGGATGAAGTCAGTTTGAGAAGGCCAATTTGGAAAAATTAAAGTTTGAGTGTTATGTGTACGGAGAAGATTGGAGAGAAATAGTTTTTCAGAGACACCAGGAGTTTAAAAGTTGCAACATGTCTAGCTAGTTTCCTCTTCTGGGAATAGAGAACAAGTCTTAATACTAATTATACCAACGAGCATTTGCATAGCCCTTTATTGTCCCCAAAATACTTTCCTGTCTCCTGGTAGATATGGCTGGAGGTCATTGAAACGAGCTACTCAGAGTAACTTAACACTCACTCTTATTCTTTGGCAGAAAACAGACAACTCCATGACAGGTAGGTTGTATAATGCCCCAGGGGTTAAAGGGGAGTGATGCATAACCCTTTGGGATTCCACTTAGCTGTACTTTTGTATTTTCTGTTCTTTGCTATACAAAACTAACTAAGCTTAAAGAAGGCATCCAATCTAGAATAATCATATGTAACCGTTCTCAGAAAAGCGGCACTTAATTCAATCTCAAGTTGGGTAATTCTACATTTTTGGGCTGAAAGTCATATTCAGAAAATTATCTTTCTATCTATCTATAGTACCGTTACACTGTTGCAGAAATGAATCTATAGATGTGAAATGGCTCCGGTTCAGCTTAAAAATGCATTCAACACCCCCAGTGCTCTGTACACACAACACTCCCAATGCTGTATCTATACCTCACTCTCAATGCTTTCTGTATATGTTACCCCTAATGCCCTGGATTTGGAGGCAGGGTAGCCCTTTTGTGCTGGCAGTGGAACTGGAATTTTCTTCCTAGTTGCCATGTGTTTCTGGCAAGACTATATGTTGAAAGCCAATGTTAGCTATAGATATGTGTTAGTTTGTGACCTCTTTCTCCGTTTGAATTGGCCACTCTAGAGTTTTCAGATGTCAGTTAGAGCACTGTTAGATATCTAGTTGTGGACGTGTGCTGTTCCCAGTTCCTTTTGGCTGGCTTTGCTTGGTGGCATTTAATTCCAGGATGTTTTTGGTCTCAGTGAAATCACAAGCCAATTCAACCATTAATTTGCTTTGCTCAGAGATGTGAGCCTCTAGGCAATATAACTGAACAACCACAGTCCAGGCAATTCTCTAGAACTGTGCCGTTCCTCAGACATGAATTAATCACTAGGTATTTAAGTCAGTACATTTAAAAATGAGGTTGAATAAGCTATTCCTCATCAGTCAGATTAACTTTTCAGAGTGTGAAATGTAATTACTACTGTGGAAGACAGACCATATGAGCATTGTACCAATCCTCAAACAAGAAGAAGCAAAACACATAAGTATTTACAAGAGGAGCAACCTGAAGGGCCTTCAGCTGTGCTCACCAGAATAAGGGGGAAATGCATCCCTCAAGTTACGTTACCATTTACATAATCGAATAAAAGAGCTTAAAAAGAGAAAGTCAAACACACAGAGAGGTTACATTTAAGTACATTGCAATGAAACTTGTATTGGAAGAATGAGGGAGAGTTGCCATGACTTGGAGGCAAAGGGATCAGATTTAAGAGCTTCAGGAGAGAAATCATCCAGCTACATAGGTGAAAAGGAAAAGCAGGTCCATAGGGGTGCTGCATAGAAGGTAACATGGCCGCAAGATAAAATATAGGCTTAGAAGGTGTTAAGCTAGGAATACCGGAGGGGAGTATGTGCTAGCTGGGGAAGGTTAGAAGTACCTAACCATTAAGCTAGTCAAGGCATATCAAAATTAGCTGGTGTGTGCGTGTGTGTGTGTGTGTGTGTGTGTGTGTGTGTGTGTGTGTGTGTCTTTAATTCATGAATACAGAGCTCTTGGGAGGGTGCAATGTGTGTACACGACCCATAGGGAGTCAAAGCAGATTAATGTGAGCTTCAGGATCATTTTTAAAGTACTTCAGAAACAAAAAAATAAGAAGAAACCAAAAAAGAATAGTAACATATGGACAATATATGGAATTGGTAATAAAGTTGCCCTATTTTATTCCTGAGAGTTTATAAATCAACTTTTATTAAAGGTGTGGACCTGTGAGCCCTTCCCACTGTCTCCTCTTGTATCCATTGAAGTATGGCACGTTTGGAGTTACTGATTATTCAACCTGGCAGTGACATCATAATGACAATTACAAATAAGGAGAATCGCATTTCTCATCTGATTTGAACAAGATATAGCATTAATGAATCCATTTATACAGGACCTTCCAAGTCTTACGAATTTTTCCTTAGAAGCAATGAGAAGCCAGTGTTTTTAGTAAGAGATGTTCATATTTGAGACCTGAGAAGTTACTTGTTTTCCCAGGAGAATGAGTTAGTTACGGGAGGATGAGCAAATGGGATGGAGGGATGGTTCAGTCTACAGTTTATCCACTCGAGTGTATTTATTGGGTACTTAGTATGTTCTACGTGCTGAGGCATGGCTCTTCATGTCATAGTAATGCAGCTCTAGTTGGCATGGCTGCTAATTGTTTGAATTAGGGCTCTCATGGAGAAGATGAAAAGAACGGTATGTATTTGAGAGTAATATTAAAAGAAAAGCACTCGATAATAGTCAAATTTAGCTTGGATTTCCAACTAGAAATATGGGATGAAATATCTACCATGACAAAGACCTAATTTGTATAGAAAAATCATCTCTAGATCTTTGAATATGCTGGGCTGGACAGATTTATCAAGTCAATTCCCAGCTCTGAGCTGTGGCTGGGAGATCTTGGCTTCTGAGAGTTCCTGACCTGGAACTTTGCTCCCTCTATTCACTTTTTCCCCTGACTCAACCTGTCATGTGGTTTGCTCCTTCCTCCCTGTCATTCTTCCACCACAGAGAGGTGGCCGTCACCCCTTCCTTACGCTTGTATGCTCTTCATCTGTATGCTTTCCCATGAGGTCTTTGAGGACTAGCATGCTAACCACACTAGACAGACTCTGACACTTGAAAGGCATTTAATTGCAGGTATGCTCAAAAGAATGGTTCAACAGTCAGATTAAGACCACGTCAGGCCTTAAGCCCAGAAATACAGCTAGTGTCACAAGTCCTGGGCTTTCCTCGTGTTCTCCCCAAACTTCTGTCTGAGGAACAGCAGTAGCAGGTCCAGTTTTCACTTCTCCCTCCTGCGTCTCATCCTTTAAGCAGAGGAGTTAAACTTAAAGTGGATACCTGAAAAAGCCTTAAGAATGTATATACAGTTTGTTTAAGTAAAATGACAAAAGCAAGATCTGAAGAAACACTGTACAGACACAACTCCAGGCTGTCCCTGACGCTTGTTTTTGATCTAACTGAAAATGGAGCATGACCTGGACGGAGGCAGACACTTTCAATCTTCCTTCTTCTCTCTGAAATTGGGAATCTATGAGAGCTTAGGAATTCGGCCTCTCATTATTATTCCACCGAGAGCCAACCTTTCGAAGCATATTTAATGTTAATGATTATAATCATGAATTCAGAGAGAAATTATTCTTTCGAACGTAATCAGTTTTGTAGCTAAATAATCGACTTTTTCCAAAAATCTTTGTGATAGATTTCACAATCATACTTATGTCAAATGTGGTTTGTTAAATATATGGAATATTATAAATCTGATAATAGCACCAATTTGTGTCCCTGAATTCTATAATATCCTGGAAGAGCCGCTAAGGTCTGCATTATTCACATATGACTTCAAACCTTCCTTAGTTAGCACTTTGTGGCATTCTTTTTTGCTAAGATCAAGAACGGTAGCAAGCATTAGTTAATGAGTAGGCATATTCTAAAGTTTCTAATTTATGAATAAGTCAAAATGTATTGAGTAAGCATTTTGTCCCAATTCCTTATCATGACTTTATTCATAGTATCTTTATATAGGAAAGAAAGTAATTGCTCATGTAGCCAAACATCTGTTTACCCGGGCATGACCCAAGGGGTTAAAAGGTGCTAAGTATTTCTATCAGCCCTAGGACATATGAGGGAGTCCATTTGCTTTTAATACTATTTGGATATCTGTTTAGAACATTGAAGCTTCAGTAAAAATGTCTTCTCTCTTTGAGTTCAAGGATGTGATCAGTAATGTCAAAAGAAGACTAAAATTAAAACTTAAGTTGCAGTTTTTACATGACTGCTCTAAACTAGACACACCAACCATTAGCAAAACCATTGAGTTTAAATCTGCTATTGCTCCGATGTATTGAAGTCTGAGGGTGATTCTGCCTTTGATAGCACTGAAATTTAGTGTGAACAATATCCCTGAAAACAATCACATAGTACGGCCTTTATCATTGCTTCATTAGCAGCCGAGGCCATTTGGGAAGAGATTATCCCTGTCTATTCAGCAGGGAGCTTCTCGGTTCTTCTCTGTGACATTGTGTTTTCATTCCAGAAGATAACTAGGCTCTATCAGATGCCAAATACACCACGAGCTTTTATCTAAGTTCTGTAGGGAAAACAGGACCCAGGAAAGTACCCATTCTGCAACTAGAAAGACTTTAGGGTATAAATTAGAATTATAATATGCCACCGTGCCATATTAAAATGGGGACCCGATGCCAATTTCATTCTAAGTGGTTTATGGCATCTACGGAAACAACACTTTCACTCACTAAATTACTATACATTCCTAAATTTTGGAAGAGAAATCTACACAGATGTAGACTCTAAATAGAACAAGGCCAAGAGTTGGCAACATTCCAAGAAACTAGGACAGTGGCAGTAAAAACACTGTGTAACTCAACCATTTCCCCAAGTGCACCCAAGGATTTTTTTATCATACAACCCCACTCATTTGTTTTTTCTAGGCCTTATTGACAATAGGCTTTATGCAATTCTGTTTTAAAACCACAAGGGACATCGTGATCCAAATAGCCCCAAATCCTTGTTAGTAAATAATTAATATTTTGTACAAATACATATATATTATACTATATATATATATATATATATTAAAAGGTACTAAAAATGTCTGGTTCAAAATACAACAGTGGGGTGGAAGGGGCCAGAATGCAGGTACTTTTCCTGAAGAGATACAGTGCTTCAATTTAAATGGGACAATCTGTTGGTTCGATTTCTGTTATGATAACAAAAAAGAGTAGGGATTTCTTTCAGTTTACATTTTTTGAGGTTACAGTCCAAGATCCAATGATAAATTGCTTTGGAACTCTAATAGTTTATCTAGGAAAACAAAGCTCACTTCATTGAATCCAGAAGCAAGGTAAGAAAGGCAATGTGGCCGACAGCCTTCTTCAAGCACATATTCTCAAAGACATAAAGGATTTCCACCAAACACAGCTAAAAGTTCCATTTCCTATAAGTTGACTCTGGAGACTGAGCTTGTAAATATGGTTCTTTGAGGACACTTGTGCAAACCATAGCAAATGACCAGGAATATTACACTTGGGAGGTGATATTTGAGCATTAGGGAATGGAGTTCAATGGCAGAGAACTTGCTTTAGGAAACATGAGGCCCTGGGTTCAAGTCCAAACACACAAATGGGGAATAAGAGAGATGGAGAAGGAGGAGACTAGGACAGAGAAGGCAGAACAAGGCAAGTAACAGAGAGAAGGATGGAGGGTGGGAGGGGAGGGGAGATAGTGCAGGTAGCAACATTTGAAGAAACGCTTGAAAGAAAATGGAGGAGGATTGACCATTGAGAATTATTGAGATAATTCTAAGACTCAACAACAAAATAAAAAAGTCTTTAGTAAAGCAGGTTTGAAGTGTTTGAGGAGCAGCTGGAAAGACTAACGTAGTTGGAAAAAAATAAATGATCGCAAGGGTTAGGTTAAGGTTATGTATGGGGGCAGTCTTTTATGATTTTAGTGTTTAGGAAGAAGGAAATGGGAATTGTGGTAGAGTGCCGATCATGGGTGTCATGAGTTGGGCTGCAGTCCCAGCACTCAGGAGGCTAAGACAAGAGGAGTGAAGAGTGAACTCTTAGCCACCTTGGGCTACATAGCAAGCCTCTGCCAAAACAAACCAACAAACGAATGAAATAAAAAGAAAATAAAGGTATGATTTACACTGGTTGTTATCTAGATAATGAGCTGAAGAGGCAAAAATTGTGGCTATCAGAGCTGGGGTGATGCTGGCTTCTCTGGCCCAAGATAAATGATGCCCAAGAACTCAGCTATTTAGAAGGCAGGGTTGATGGTGTGCAGGACCCGTCCAGGCAACACAACGAAAACCATGCTTAATCAGTCAAACGAGTCAGCAGTGAGGGAACAAAGAGAGCTGTTTTAATAATCCAAGCAGGTTCCAAATAAGAGCTTCCAAGATGCGGAATAATGTTCCCATGGCAGTGATGACAAGTGACCCTAGGATGAACCTATTTAGAAAATAGAAGTAGCAGAACATGCTATTAAATTGATTGTCATTACATGGACAAGAGCTAAAGTCTGACTTCTAAGTCTGAAGAGTAAGATGACGAGCTTCATTGAGCTGAGAAGAAAGGGAAACGCGGGTGAAGAGAAACTCGAAAGACGTTCCCAATGGAGTGTGAATTTTAAAATGGGGAGTATACACTGAGGCAGAGATTGCAAGACACATGGACACCAAGTCTGGACAAGAAGGTGCTTCGATCAGGCTGAATCTTAAACAACAGGATTGGTAAGAATGTTCCTGTTTAAAAGAAGAGCTGCCAGCACACTGGAACAGGTAAGCCAACTGCAGAATGTTCAGCCATGCACACGAGGTTATGGTCAGGGCACATCCTTTGGCCTTCTCTCCCTCTCTTGGATCACAGAGTCGCTCAGCTTTCTTTTCTTTGCATATTCGTTTGCTGCTTTTGTTAATGCTGTTTTCTCCATCCAGGACACATAGATAGCTATAGACAGTAGCCTGTTTGGGCATAATATAAAAGTCCAGCATGTAAACGTTGCTACAAATAGCTACAAACCCTCTCCTCCTGAAAATATGCTGAGCTAATTTGTTTCTGTGGTCTCTCCTTTATTGGACGGCACAAGGATCCGAAACGTTTAATTTCCTCCCTTCAGATAACCCCACGGTCTTCACTTCCGTGTTTGTAAGGAAATCTACCATTGCAGCGACACCAAAACCGGCTACTGATCTTGGACGCAGGACTTTGCATTCATAGGGTATCACTAGATACACAGAAGCAGTTGCTAAAACAAGAGTTTCCAACACACAGAGTGAAGAATGCTTTCAGTCCCTTAGTATTTTGTTGGCTTGAGTTTCTTGGGCATCTCCAGGCCCTTATCTGAAAGTACTTATCAGCAGTCTACCTCTGGAAGGGCAGGTGGGGATTATATTTCTAATTTTCATGGGCTAACTGCCTCTAATATGATGCTCCTGGGTGTAAAATTGATAAAAGAGGTCTAACATTATATATAAAAGAATTTGATGAACACAGTACATCCCTGGTAGTGTTATTTTTCTAGTACACAGTAGATCCTAAGACCCTCATATAGATATAAAAGTTATACCCAAAATAGACACATAAATTAGATAATGCCCTGAAAATGTACTAGATCAGGCTGCTCAATGCATAACCAAAGTTGTCTTCAAACTCCATGTAGTTCGGGCAGTCCTCCTTGAACTCTTGAATCCTCTGGCATCAGTTTTCCAGGGATGAGATTACAAGTGTAAGTTGTACTGCCCAGATCAACCTCATGATTTTTAAAGAGTCCTGGGTATATGAGTATAGCAAACAAGCAATGAAAATAGATGGGCTCCCTCATCTATTTTCCATCTATTCATAATCAGAATATGATTACAGGCCAGAGGGACGAAGTCTTAAAAGTCTGCACAGAAACAGTCAGGAAGGGAAGAATACGGGGCTTGCTTTGCCAATCTCATTCCAGATGAGACTGGGGAGACAGGAATGAGCCAGGCCAGCCAGGTCTTTTGGAGACCTCAGTGACAAAGTTTAGGTGGTTTTTGATTATCACAACTGAGGGAGAGCCTCTGTTCCCAGTTGGAAGCACTGTCTTGATATGAAGCTCTTAATGCATCTTTAGTTCTAGCATCTGAATAAAATTTTATTTCCTTTTGAAGGTCAACTGATTTAGTCTTATCACCTTGGCCAATGCACCAAAATGTATGTTAAAAGGAAATTTTACTAAAATAATTAAAGCAATGATCTGTTTTTGCTATGATGTAAAATCTAATGTCTTCTGAGGAAAGAAGTGATTATAAAATATTATCATACTTTAATTAGACCCAGAAGCTTCATGTGACTGATTTGTGTTTTTAAAAGGCAGAGACTTGTGCAAACACTGGCATTTTAATATTAAATTGCAGAGATTCCCCTTTTTTTAATTTTTCTTAAACCTTTCTATTTTTTCTTTGTTTAATAAATACATTTTGGGATTCTAAATGACGACCTTGGATAGATATAAAGTTTAGAGCCTTTAAAGAAGCATACCTATCTGTTGTTTGTTTCTGTACATATCAGATTACGTTATATAAAACTAACTGGGGAGAACTCACAGGATATTTTCATTTGCATTCTATTGCAGAAAATGCATTTTATGTCCCCCTTGCTACACAAATATGAATGTGGCTCCACGTTGAGGTCAGACTCACTGAGGGGCCAGTGGGGGCCTTGAGTAAAGCACATTGGAAACATTGGGCGGTGCCTGCCACCTGTCACTCACTGTGCATTGTCACTTCCGCTGGGCAGCCCTGGCTGCACTGCAGCAGGCTATTGTTTGTGGGGAAAGCGGATATTAGGAGAGAGGCGATGAGAATGCCGTAGAAGAAGATAATTGAATACTATCTGGTTTTTCTTTTTTGGCACTTGCATCTTGTATCTCTCTGTAGTTTGTCACTTTAGAGTCCTTTATTCGGTCTTTCTATAAAATCCCATTATTTAAAAACTGAGGGCACAGCGATGGCCTGTAGGGGTTTAATATATCACTCTGATGCTTGGTGAAAACCCTTTGTCCTCCGCTACTCAGCAAACCCCATTTTATTGAAAACATGAGAAAAGCCTGAAGAAAATAATAAAATATAAATTATCATCCCAGGATTCACTTGAAACATTTTTCCATTGTTGCAATCTTTTTCAGAGTGTGAGGACATTCTAAACTTACGTCAATGTTATAGGGGTGGGGTGGACACACTTTCTTAGGTGCTGCTCTTTCTTTTTTTTTTTTTTTTTTAGATTTTTTTTTTATTAACTTGAGTATTTCTTATATACATTTCAAGTGTTATTCCCTTTCCCGGTTTCCGGACAAACATCACCCTCCCCCCTCCCCTTCCTTGTGGGTGTTCCCCTCCCAAACCTCCCCCCATTGCCACCCTCCCCGCATAGTCTAGTTCACTGGGGGTTCAGTCTTAGCAGGACCCAGGGCTTCCCCTTCCACTGGTGCTCTTACTAGGATATTCATTGCTACCTATGGGGACAGAGTCCAGGGTCAGTCCATGTATAGTCTTTAGGTAGTGGCTTAGTCCCTGGAAGCTCTGGTTGCTTGACATTGTTGTACTTTTGGGGTCTCGAGCACCTTCAAGCTCTTCCAGTTCTTTCTCTGATTCCTTCAACGGGGGACCTATTCTCAGTTCAGTGGTTTGCTGCTGGCATTCGCCTCTGTATTTGCTGTATTCTGGCTGTGTCTCTCAGGAGCGATCTACATCCGGCTCCTGTCGGTCTGCACTTCTTTGCTTCATCCATCTTGTCTAATTGGGTGGCTGTATATGTATGGGCCACATGTGGGGCAGGCTCTGAATGGGTGTTCCTTCTGTCTCTGTTTTAATCTTTGCCTCTCCCTTCCCTGCCAAGGGTATTCTTTTTCCTCATTTAAAGAAGGAGTGAAGCATTCACATTTTGATCATCCGTCTTGAGTTTCGTTTGTTCTAGGGATCTAGGATAATTCAAGCATTTGGGCTAATAGCCACTTATCAATGAGTGCATACCATGTATGTCTTTCTGTGATTGGGTTAGCTCACTCAGGATGATGTTTTCCAGTTACAACCATTTGCCTACGAATTTCATAAACTCGTTGTTTTTGATAGCTGAGTAATATTCCATTGTGTAGATGTACCACATTTTCTGTATCCATTCCTCTGTTGAAGGGCATCTGGGTTCTTTCCAGTTTCTGGCTATTATAAATAAGGCTGCGATGAACATAGTGGGGTGCTGCTCTTTCTAATCGGTGTAGCTGGCTCCTCTTCATAAAGGGCTTCCGATATTTCTGAATAGACAGATGGAGAGATGCAAAATAACGATCAATTAAAGTTCTAACTGTACACTCTAGGATCTCATTCATGCTTTTATCAGGTTTAAAAACTTCATAATACGCCATTGGAAACCCCAAATGGTCAGGTATTTCTATGCTGGCCATGTCCGGGAAAACAGGATAACTTCCTTTTTTAAAAGTCAATTATTGATGACATCAAAAATAATCTTATAGCATTGAATTCTGATCTTATTTTGAGAAAATGCTCTACTTTTAATCTGAGTTTGATGAATGTTAACATGAAGCATGAACATGAAAGAGGAATGAATAGTTAAATTAAAATACGTGGAAAATGAAATAATAACAAGGATATCGTAGCGAAAATATATTCATATTTGTAAAAAGATCTGGAAAGAAACTAGGGGGCAAAAGTACCTGCTCTTCTTCCCACAGAAATACATAAAATTATCATTCAAAGCTCACTTAGCTTTAATTTTTAATTTTACAAAACTGTAACCATCACTTCCAAATACTTGCATAGGAACAAGCCTTCTCCTGCATGCACCTTCTGCATTAGACTTCTTTTGTCTAGCTGTGGTGGGGACTTGCATAGAGTTTTGATCTCTCTGCTTCCTCCTCCTTCTGCAGGGAAGATGAAGGAAGCAGAAACATCAGATGACTGTAGGCGCCACGTTGTAGCAAAAATACCAGCCGAACGAATTTTTGGTCAGGTACAAAGAAACAAATGGCTGGTGGTTTTCCCAAATGTTGTTTACCCTTCTGATATTCTTCCCCAAACCATCCTGTATAAATATGTCTGGTATTTACTTCACTGTACAGCTGAGCACTAACAACAAGGTTTACAGGCACGGATATTTTTTCTTCATTATGAAGGTGTCGATACTTGTAAATGAATGGGTCTGAGACTACCTTAGTGGCTACGACTAAGAAAAATCTTGCTAAAAAGAGATTACCTAGAAACAGAGTGGTGAAAAGGAGGGGGAGGGGAGGAGAGAGGAAGAGGCAAGAGAGGGAGGGGAAGAGAGGGAGAGTGGAGAGGAGAGGAAAAGAAGAGGGGAGGGGAAGAGGGAATCCATTTCACTACCCTGATATTGACGTGTTCATGAAATGATGCCTTGGTTATCTAATCAATTCTTGATGGTCTACTTCCTAATTTCACAAATTTCACCGTGACTTTTTGGAGCCACAGAAAACTGAAATATTCTCAGAAGCAAAACTTATATCCAACAGCACTGCTATCTCTAAAAGCTACAACTTCTACCAGGAAGCAATGACACAATTTATATAACCAAGTCATTGTCAGTTGATTTCTGATCATGACTGGAATACATAACAATATTGAAGGGACATTTGACATACAAGTAACATTTTAGGTTATAAGATACAATGTGAATTCAACAGACAGTTAACGAAACATTACCAAATTTTGAAATAGTCAAAACATTTATCTGAAGATATAACTAATATCCAATAATTTGATTGTCCATTGTAGCTCCTGTCGTGAAGTTGTCCTTCTAAATCTGAGTTTCATTTTGTATACAATGAAATTGCCAAGCATGAGTAGTTAGAAAGTTGCTATTTTTTTTCTCTCTAGAATTCAAGGAGGTGGGAGGAAACTGATGTGTGCCTAAAAGTTAATCATGAAAGAAGAAGAAAAATGTCTTTCCAGAAACTTAGGTCTAAGAAGTGTCAGGTAAAGGAGGTTCAGGGTGTATATATTTTCAATAGCTTTGAAGAATAGGAAAAAATCCAGCAGTGAAGCATATATATATATATATCCTTGGTGTTTGGAGGAGAGAAGGCATAGGTGGATGAACTGGAGGAAAATAGTTTTCATGGACTTTACATTGTGAAGCACTGTGGAGTAAGAAATCAGTGGAGAATGTTTCAAAGAGAGTATCAAAGAAATGTAAGAGAAAGGAGCATTAAGATTACTTTAAAATGACTTTTAGCACATATATGTATAAGTTTATCATTAACTTAGAACTGAGTAAAAATTAGTATTGTTCATCATTAGCTTATACTATGCCAAAAGACATCAGATGGATCTCTAGTGTATATTTGGGTACATTGTGAGAATTATGGCCACGAATATCCTTTTATTTAACTTGACAATTCAGGGTTGAAAATTCCCTATTCTTGAGACAAAAGCACATTTCTCCTTTTCTTTCCTGGTAAGAGAATGGTATCTTAGTTTTGTTTCTGATGGGGCACAATATACCAAGACAAAAGCAGCTTAGCGGATAGAAGCATTTTCTTTTTCTAGCTCATAGTGCCAGGTTAGAGCTGCAGGAACTTGGGACAAGGCGGTCATGTCGCATCCACACTGTCGAAAGGAAGGGAAGCTGGGAGAATGAGTGTATGACCAGGTGTCACTCAGTTTTCTGTCCTCCTTCATTCTGTCCAGACCTGAAATGGTGCGATATGCATCCAGGGTAGATCTTCCCACCTCAGCTAGACGGCCATATTGAGAAAATCCTTATAGGTCTGCTTATGGGCCAAGCTAATGTAGACGATCCGCACTGAGACACCCTTCCCAGGTGATTTCAGGCTGTCAGGAATCAAAACTAACCACCCACTCTGAGGACCATCAACACCACTGAGGTTGGTGGCTCTGGAACATGTCATAATGCTCAGTCGCAGTGTCCTAAATTTTGAAATAATTGGCAGTTTTGTTTCAAAATGCTCTGCCCAAGACAAGCTATGCCAGAAAAAGAAGCAAACATGTACAGTACCGAATTATAATAAATGCACTAAACTGAATAGATCTAAACGAATACTATTTAAATAACCAAATAACCATCTTTGAACCCACACTGAAAGGTAAGATTCTTTTGTTCAGATAATGTCCAAGTCAAATAAATATGGACTTCTAAGAATATGTCTACAGTAGAGCTTGTAGTTGACACTTGTGTTGACACCGCCCTTAACTGTTTGCAGGCTCAGACTAATTGCAATACTGTTCTGAAGGCTTGAGTAATTCGTCAGACTTATACAGGGGTGCGGGGGGACGGTACATGGGAGTGGAATATGCTGCTAAAATTCAAGGATGGTCACTCTTAGAAATACCAAAATCTAGCCGTCAATATCAGACTCAGAGCTGAGCTGAAAACATGGGCATCGCATTTCAAGGTGGAGTCACATGCCAACAGATTGTTGCCGTGGTTGGTCCATTCCGTTCTGTGCATCTTTGAGAAAGGAAGACAAATGACTGATTTTCCCTCTGCTCTCGAACGTTTGTCTGTCTGAAGTCAAACAATAAAGATTGAGAGGTAGGAAGGCGCTCAGGATGGAGAAGCACCTAAGCCATGCTTCTGCCTCTGGAAGAGAGCTGCTAAGGGAAGAACTCGCTGGTAACGATGTGCAAATTCTCCTGTCCAGACCAAGCTCACTGAGAGCCAGCCTGGGTCTTCTTGATCAGTCTTGGTTTTTATGTTTTGCACATCAGAGGGCTGTCCGCAGAGTTAATGTTACTTTCAGTGACTTTCTCGGGTGTGGGATAAGAGTCAAGACTGCAGAACATTTTGGTGATAGGAACTGGCTGCTCATTAGCTAGTGTGTGTTAACAGAATAATACATAGGAAGAATTTACAACTGTGAGTGTGTTTATCCTACGAATGTACCTTTTCAAGTTGTCTTTCAATGAAGGTCGTGTTTTAAAGAGGTTGTGTAACATTCTGGCACAAGTGTTTACTTGGAAACTTTCAATGATTAACTTCAAAGTCTGGAAGAAAGAAATGTGAGCTATTCTGCCAGGTCGAGTCTCTTATTCAATATTCTTGTAAAATGGAAAAATGTGACAATGACAATTGGGAGATTGAGCTGGAAGCTTTTATACCCACAGATATACCTAAATAACGTATCCAAGAGGGATTAATAAAAGGGAAGTTTGTACACCTTGGATTTAGGTTGGTCTGTATCTTGAAAACTAATCAGAGTAGATTATGGTAAACTCGTTTGCACGTAAGAATCAATTTCAGTGATCATCAACGGGTGATTAGATAAGGAACATCGCATGGCCTGAGAGCAGAGAAATCGATCCTTTAGAATGATCCTGAAGTCTTCGCTGTTTTTGCCTTGTATTTTCCTTTTTCATCCTCTTTAAGCTTCAAAAGAAGACATCCTGAAAAATTTGAAATTGCGAGCTTTGAAGCCACTCCGGTATCCTCACCTCTCAGAGTCCTTGCTCAGAGCTTCTCTTCTCAGCCATGACAGAGAGCAAGACCCAGTTCATGGGAATGACAGGTTGCTTGCATAAATCTTGCCCGGGAGCTCTCAGAGAGGTTATTGCTTATAATTAGGCCTGAAGAGTCCAAGAAAGATTTTACCAACCTGAAATTGGTTAGAAATTATTTGCCTTCATAGTAAAAAGCATTGAATGGAGAAAAGTTTAGAATCAGGTTTCTAGTAAAGGATATGCTAAGGCAGTGGCATACTGCTATAGGAATATAAGAATACCATATTTGTGCTGCATGGTCTGCTATGTTAACACATTTAATCAGCACATATTACCAATTACTATGGAAAGCAATTGATATGATTTAACCAGTCTAAATAAAAAGCAATTAGTGGGAACATCTGCTACATGTGGGCAGGGGGCCTAGGTTCAGCTCCTGTACGCTCTTTGATTGGTGGCTCAGTCCTGTAGAGCTCCCAGAGGTCCAGGTTGGTTGGCTCTTTTGGTCTTCCTGTGGAGTTCCTAGCCCCTTCGTGGCCGTCAATCCTTCCCCCAACTTTTCTGTAAGCGTCCCCGACCTCTGTCCAATGTTTGGCTGGGGGTATCTGCACCTATTTCAGTCAGCTTCAAGCCATTTTTTTAAATGTATCTTCAGACATCTATTTGATTTCTTTGATATTACTTCTTTTGATATTACATATTTCTTTCAGGAAATAAACTTCTCTATGTTATTACAGAAGACAGTAAACTAAATGAGGTTGGAAAAAATAGACACAGGGACGACGTAACCCAGTTAAAGCATTAGAACCTGCTGTCAGTGTGACTTATAGATGATGTCATTAATGTGGATCACTCGGGTGACAAAGCGCTTAACCAGACCTCACTCCTCTAAAGATGGACGATGCTCTTTCTGCAGTTAATGTTTCGGAATCACAAAGCAGGCCCTGCAAGATGGCTCTGTTGCCAAAGGAACTTGTCAATCCTGAAACACGGAGTTTAGTTCTTAGGACCCATACAGTGGGCAGAGGGAAGTGACTTCTTGGGACCCACATGATAGACACAGGGAACTATTCTGCGAGCCACCCTCTGACCTTCACATGTGCATCCTGTTAGACATACATTCCAGCACATAAATACATTTTTAAAAATAAATATAAATGAACTACACTTTTCATTTCAATTTGGGGAACAGATGGGTTAGTGATACTATTTTCCTTCCAGAGATGGATGACATCACACGTTTTTAAGAAATATTGTGCAATGGTCCCATTCTATCAATTTTTAAATTAATATCATTATACATTAATTGTATTGACTTAGGTATGTTCTTTTAAAGCAAGGCTCCTGTATTTTCTCACAATGCTTTATTTCTGGAGTTTGACCATTTCCTTACTTTCTGGCAACACCCCTCTCTGCAGGCTCATGTGGTGTTACCTTTGAATGGTCCATTTCTCTAAGAACCATAGGCTGTTTTATTGTGAATGATATTTCAAAGCTAAGATCTGGGCCCAGATCTGCTTATTGCCAAAATAAAGTCAGTCAGTTGGTTCCCCCTTTCCTCTTTCTCTCCTCTCCCATTCTCCTGTCTTCCCCCTCTGTCAATGTATCTGTAATCCATCCACATTTTATCTCTGCCTCCAGTTTTCCTTCAAACTCCTCTGCAGTGTCTTCCCGTCCATATCCTTGAATTTGCTTTCACTCTGAGTTTAATTTTCATGTCTTAAGTATGAAGAGGTCATGAGTGTAGAGTACGTTTTCTTGTTGGTAATTGTTTTTTTTCTCTTTATCTCACCATCTCGTCAGCTTTTGTGCTTGTATGTTGCCCCTGTTACTAACACATGATTGTTAGGGCCTCTTTGCTGACAGTCCTTCGTAAGAGGCCTGCTCCCTCATTTCCTCTCATCTATTGAGTGATTCTGCATTCTAACATTCCTGGTGCTAACCTACTCTATCCTGTAACCTGTGTTACCTGGACCCTGCAGCCTTTCAGTGACATCACTGTGATATTTGCCAAGGCCCCTGGAGTTGAGCACTTCCAACTCTGTTTTTACTTTTTGCAAACTGGGGTCAGGTCTGGTCAGCTAGTCCTCTCAGAATGCCTAGGCTCCCTTCAGAGATTTCACAGCCTTATTAGACTTCCTCTTACCCTGTGGGGATCAGTTTTTTATGTAAGACTGCAGAAGCCTGGCTGTATTCAGCCCTCAGCCTGGCTTTTCTAAGAAGTCTGCAACCAAACTTCCCTAGTCTTCGACCATCCTAGTGATATGGACACACTTCATATCTTTGTGGTCTTCCCTTTTCTTTCCCCAGGCCAAGGAGCCAGGGAAGGGAGCCTTGGGCTATGCTCACAGCCTAACATGGTTCTCTTTTTTCTCCATTACTCTGCTCTTCAGTTCTCACTTTCATGCAGTTGGACAGAGTTCTCACCTCATCACAGGGTCTTCTTACCATATGGCCCACGTGCCAAGTCCTCCAGACTCCCACTTCCTAGATCCCTAAATGCCACTCATGCTGCAGGAAGCTATACCCTTCCAAGTGGGAAGCTTGCTTTTATAAGTCTTTTCTTTGTCTTTTATAACCTCTTGAAATGTGCGTGTCTTTGTTCTTGGATTTTTCTGCCTGAAGGAAGTGTATGTATGGATTCACAGATGGATGAAGGAAAAGGATTCACATCCTTTTTCAAAGGATGAGTTACGGTTTATTAAGCGTCTATATGTTTTTCAGTTTTGCAAATTTAAAACCTCAAGATGAATGTATTTATTAACTGCTACTGATTTGTTTTTTTAAAACTTGGTAACCAGAAATGAGGTGCTTTCTATTCAGTTATTCTTAGGAAGTCACTCTTGCCCTCTAAGTAGCAGCATCTGAAACTAGAGGTGATGGTAAGTGAGAGACGAAGTTTTAATATTTCACAATCCCACACAACCATGAGTGCACACATATCTGCAAGTGAATGTCCGTATGCAGGAGTGTGTGTGTGGTCTGTCAGAAGCCATCCCCATAACTTCAGTGATGGTTACAGATTCTCTTAAATATCTTAGTTCACACTTGCTCACGAGTGCATCACTCTAGACTGCAGCACAGAACTCCAAGTTCTCGGTACTTGGTACTCACCCATCCAACCCCCGTCTCGTGATGCCCTGCTGAAGCTTAAGGAGCCTGGTGAAGATTTGTTAGTGCCCCCACTGCCATTCTCACCCACTAACGTCATGTTCTGGTGAGTCACGTGGAATAAAGCCAACACAGTGACGGAAGAAGCCCCTTTCCTGTCTTTATACCGCTGTCACTCTGTTGGATCATTGATGTGTTTGTCTGTTCCAACATCATATAGGGGAATGGCCTTTTGCCTCTTTTCATTTTCCCACCGAAGCCTTCCTCCCATAATGCAGTACACAAGATCTCCCTATGCATGGGAAGAGAAGCTGAATAAGGGACTAGAAAACCTATCCAAAACACAGAGAAACCATCCAGAAGGTACTACCAAGTACCTTCATGTAGAACTAGAGATAGACCACTCCAATGGTCAGTGGCACTGACCGTCTGTCCTTACCCATGGTCTACTTGAGTATTCTTCCAGCTGTACCTGTTCAGATACTTTGCTCTCACCACTTAATTTAGTTTTGCTTGTGTAAGGCTGGGCCTTTGGCTAATGTCAGCAACAATATGACAAGTTTTCTGGCAGTTGCTTGTGTTTTTGTTTAACAACTGTAGTGCTTGAGCAGTTGGGCTATGTAAGCCTATCTCTGAATTGTTGCTATGTATAATGGTGGCTTTAGTAAATATATGACTCATAGCTTTCAGAATAACTGCACAGATAAATATGAGCCAAATACAGGCACGCTATACATTAGTGACTTACATTAAGTATCTGCATGAATATTATGCTATCAGTTTTAATATGTTTGTTCTTGTGATTGAACAAAGTGTATCTCATTTATTTCAAGTATTCTATATGTCAATGAAATTTATTTCCTGATATAATTTCTCTCAACCCTTACTAAAGGGTTCAATTTTATTTATCTTCATGTCTGTATGTGTGAGTATAGGCCACATGTGTGAGAGTCCCTAGAGAGACCAAAGGAAGGTAGTGGTTTCCTGGGAGCTGGAGTTACCACTCATAGGGAGTCACCTGACATCAGTGCTGGGAAATGAATTGAGATCCTCTGGAAGAGCAGCAATGCTCTTAACCATTGACTCATCTCTCCAGCACCTTCTCTCAACTCTTCAGTCCAATAACAGTTGGAGAATCAGTTGACAAGATCTATAAGGTGATACAATAGAAATGAGAGAAATGTGCCCAATTCATTCTTTTGGCATGTTGTAGCACAACCAAAATTAATTTCATATGATATATTAATATTTCAAAAACATAATGTATTTCCATTGTATGAATTGATTGGACATCCTTAATGTAATCCTATATTTTGTATTATAGTGACTGGACATCCAATACTCAAGAGAGCTAACATCCGGACTGTTGGGAAGTTGGTGGCTAGATCCATAAGAGAAAGAAAAATGAGACAATTTTATAAATCATGAGAACTGGAATAAAATTTTCAACACAGTGCTTCATTAAATAGTTGAACTTACCTCCTCAGAAAAGCATATTAGTAATGAACGCAGAATGACTTGCTATCAACAGGATAAAAGGAGGAATCTTTGCATATGCGAAAGGGGCTGTTGACAAGTTAGTTCCTCATTTCTAAGTAAGTTTGGATGAGCGGTCTTTATCGTCCTCATTAAACATCTGCTAATCATGATGACGTGAAGCTGTGCAGTGTCACTTATTAATTCTCATTGGACTGAAATCTATTTTGCTCCGCTGCTAACGAAGGTTACAAACTTGAGAATTCTTAGCTTCCATTTTTACTCTTTCAAAATTGTATCGGTGTGGTATTTTGCTGAAACAACACATTTCAAATAGTCTGTCAGAATGTGTCTCATCACTTAAGTCTTTTGAATTGTTTCTGAAAACGTGTCTAGATCACAGACCACTTTTTTGTTTGTTTGTTTGTTTGTTTCTCTCCTTGACCACATTGCTCATTCCAAAGGGAAGAACAGACCTCCAACATGCTCTACACACGAGTCATTTGGCCTTTGTGCTACAAGAATTTGAAGTGCAGTGGCTACGCCATCAGTTCTTTAAGAATCTGAATTTAGTTTTATTCATATGTCTATTCTTAGAGTCACACTCAACTTCATGAACGGGAGTGTAAGGTCAGGAAGGTGGGTGCGGCCGTAGGGGAGCGGAGTCTAATATGCAACACAGACACATATCCGAGGGATAACCTCTGGCAGGCATCCTGGGTTCTCAAAGTGCTTAACATTGATCTATTATTACTTTAATATCCCCCCTTGTTCCCTCAGGCCACTTACATAAGGTAGTTTACCATGGGAATGCACATGGAAGTCTGGAGAGGAACTACGCAAGTCTATGCCTCACTAAAACTAGAGCCAAGATGATATAGAAGCCATGAGGCAGTCTAACCAGAAAAGTTTAGATCTTACATCCAACAAGGATGAAAACACTGATGCCTGACTAAAATATAGCTTATGTAGGAAATGAAATTAAACGTAGTCTTCTTACTAACAGTTGCAATGAAAATCACTTTAGTGAGAAAGGGTTTTTTTTGTTATTCATGTGCTAAAAACAGGAATGCACAATCAAACATACAAGAAAAATGTAAAAATGCACCACTGTTACTCCTAAATATTGGGAGGACAATATGCAGTTATAGTTAAAAGTTTCTTATGGACCTGAAAAAGAAGCTCTCCCAGTGTGATATTATCTTTTCAATAAATGGACGACAATCATATCTCAGGAGGTAATTAATATAAAATCATGTCAAAGGTACTTTATAAAAATACAATGAAATTTAGTTATGAATATAACATTGAGTAATGAAGTACTTTTAAAAAGTCATCACTGTTATCTCTGTCTCCTTCTTTTACAACAAACTACAGTGGGGTTGCTGAATGTCTTTCAGAAGTGTAGGCCTACATTAAGTCCAATGATAACATGTCACTTCAAACTGTGGAAGACAGTGTAAGGTCAGGGAGAGAAGCCTTCACTTTTCAACTGTCAGATTGTATGTACAAATTGGCACTTGGCGCTCATCAAAGAAGAAGAAATATTGGATGTGCTCTAAGTGTCCATCGTGTTTTGGAGCCAACTCCCTGATGGAAGTCGTCAGTTATATGCAAATGAATTGTCAATGGCTTGCCACAGTTGGCAATCACTGGACTGTGAAGGGTATGTCTTAGTAAGAACTGAAGCTCTCTCTTCACGTACTTTGATTCACAAAAAACAGTGGAAGGAAACAAATAAAAATCTCCAGGACCCAAAACGGAAATAGAATCAATAAAGACAATACTAACTAAAAGAATTCTCAGAATAAAAAATTTAGGGATTTGAGCAAGAACTACAGAGGCAAGCTTCACCAAAAGAATACAAGAGATGGAAGGGAGAATCTCAAGCATTGAAGATACAATGGGTAGAACGGTCAGAGGCAAAAATAAAGCTCCTGTCACGAAACATCCAGGAGATCCGGAACAGTATGAGAAAGCCAAACCTAAGAGTAGTAGGAATGGAGAAAGGAGACTAACCCTAGCTCACAGGCACAGAAAATACTTGCAGCAAAATTACAGAAAAAAAAATTGTCCTAAGCTAAAGAAGATGATGCCTTCAAAGGTAAGAAGTTTACAGAATACCAAAATGGATTGGACCAGAAAAGAAAGTTATTTCAACGTGAGGACAACGCCTTTTGAATCAATATTATAGCGTTCATCTTAGCAATTTTGAGTCACACACTCCTGAGCGTGCGACTGGGTGGGTCTCTGGTTCATGTGCCTTCTCTTGGGGATCTTGGCCTTCTGTTACGTTGCCTTGTCCAGCTCCAGTGTGATGGTTTTGCTTTATTTTATTATATTTCATTTTGTCATGTTCGGTTGTTATCTCCTAGAAGCCTGTTCTTTTCTAATGAGAGACAGAAAGGGGGTGGATCTAGAGGGGAGGGGAGAAACTGAGGCAGCTACTAAAGCAACAGATGAAGGGCGATGTGACTGAATGGGAGTATCTCAGTTACATGTTCTGAACAGTGAGCATTATGACACCCTATAAGGGACAGTTCAGAAGGAGGTTACATTTTTATTCAAACAAGATATCAACACAAAACAATTTTTAAAACACTGTGTAACTCACAATAAAACATGAAATGAGACTGTGTGTGGTGGGGGAAAGAAGGTAAGTGAGTAAACATTTCATATTCACTGGTTTCATATCTTAGCTGTATCATTATTAACTGGCTGAATGTTTGGAGCCAATAAAATTGTCTCCCTGGGCCTCAATTTATCTCCATACAAAACATTGGGTTTAGCTCAGCTGATACCTTAAACGGTTGCAATATTAAATGTTCTACAATGCATGATCTAAATTAATTAAAATAACAGATATTTACTGATTGTAGCCTGTAAGTAACACATGAAGCTTACAGCTTTATTAAAAATCTATAGAAGTTATGGAAATCTCAAAAATAAGAGTATTTACTAGGAACATTTTCATGCAGAAGGCACACATATCTAAGCAAATTTTATTAGCTCTTCAGACCACTGTATGGTTATACAAAAATAACATTGGAGAATGTTACAGAGTTTTGACTTTTGGTATTTTTCCAAAACATTAGGTGACAGCAATGTAATTCAGCTTGGCAAGGTTCCCAAGAATAACACATCTCTCATTGGACTTGATTATATATATACAAACATCATAAGAATATCAGTAAAACTAGAACAAAGTTGTTCATTTCGAAAAAATACTTTGACTCATAGTCTGACTGTCTTATGAAAGATACTTATATCCACTACTCACTAATCCATTGGACATGTGTCAAAATTATACAATTTAAAAATTATTTCCAAAAATTTCATTTGGAAGAAAAGTGTTCATTACTTATAAGTTTAACATGTAACATGGTAATATAATATCAATTGCTTAGCATTATCTAAACCCATAAAGCAGTGTAACTATTCTACATTTTATGACTAAAAATAACTCTCAATTTTAAGGTATCTTATTACATACAAAAATTAATATTTACTGGTTCCAAAAGTGACCACATCGCATTCTTGAGCTCTGTTCTAATTTCACCAACACTGACTGCATTTCATAATCGGACTCTCAGGAAGACTTTGCGTGTGGATTTAAGAAGCTTGGTGTCTTACAAAATCGTTGTGAGACGGTGAGAACATCCTCCCTGGCTTAGTGCCACGTGTGGGTTTCCCAGACGTTTTGTCAAATGCTTTTACTTTACAAGAATGCTACTGGAGAGAAGAAAAACACTGATTTGATCTGTTTTTTGATTCTTCCATATCTAGTTCTTAGAAAACAATAAATGCCCAATTTGTACTTAGAAACATGTTTCTCATTAATACTAATAAATGTACTAACGTGTGTTTTAGACAATTTTTAATGGGTGAAATTTAAATGTGTGATCTTCACTTCTAAAGTCTCTTAAACTGGCCACCCACTGAGTAGCTTAACCAGGTATCTAAGAGCAGACATTTTAGCTATGGATCCAGAGGTCCAGTATTACATCAAAAATACTTTGAATCTCTGAATAAAAGTACATTATTGTTAGATGTGGCAACTCGTGCCTTAACACCAAGCTGAGGTAGGATTGCTGTGAAATCTAGGTCAGGGACATCTTTTGCTATAAAGTAACACCATGTCTCAGAAAACAAACAAAAATAAACAAAAAAGAAAATATCAACTATTGAGTAGCATATGTATTTATTCTGCTGTATGTATATTTACATATATATAATATATAATATATATAATATATATGTATATATATATATACATATTTAAGGTAATACATGATGCTGCTTAGGGAAGTCTTTCTGATATTTCACAGCACAGAGACTTAGTGTTCTATTTTACAAAAGGTTTTCTGTTTCTTTTTCTTTTTCTTCTCACATCTATATGGGCGTTCCCTTCCCCACCCTCCCCCCATTACCGCCTTCCCCCCAACAATCACCTTCACTGGGGGTTCAGTCTTAGCAGGACCAAGGGCTTCCCCTTCCAGGGGTACTCTTACTAGGCTGTTCATTGCTACCTATGAGGATGCCCTTCAACAGAGGAATGGATACAGAAAATGTGGTACATCTACACAATGGAATATTACTCAGCTATCAAAAACAATGGCTTTATGAAATTCATAGGCAAATGGAGGGAACTGGAAAATATCATCCTGAGTGAGGTAACCCAATCACAGAAAAACACACATGGTATGCACTCATTGATAAGTGACTATTACAAATTCCAAATGCTGGAATTGCCCTAGATGCCTAGAACACATGAAACTCAAGAAGGATGACCAAAATGCGAATGCTTCACTCCTTCTTTAAAAGGGGAACAAGAATACCCTTGGCAGGGAAGAGAGAGGCAAAGATTAAAACAGACACAGAAGGAACACCCATTCAGAGCCTGGCCCACATGTGGCCCATACATATACAGCCACCCAATTAGACAAGATGGATGAAGCAAAGAAGTGCAGGCTGACAGGAACCGGATGTAGATCGCTCCTAAGAGACACAGCCAGAATACAGCCAATACAGAGGCGAATGCCAGCAACAAACCACTGAACTGAGAACGGGACCCCCGTTGAAGGAATCTTAGAAAAAACTGAAAGAGCTTGAAGGGGCTCGAGACCCCATGTGAGCTCTTGGTCCTGCATTTGGAGACTTTAAGATTTAGCAATGAACCACTGACAAACTTCCATTTTTTTCTCTTACTGAAAATCTGATTTCCCATAAAAACACGGCATGCGTGTGCACCCACCCGTGTGTGCTGGTAAACTTGCCCGTGTGTGTGTCCATGAGCTGAAAGGCCAGTGTCACCTGTCTTCCTTTGCAGTTCTCTACCATATGCTTTCATTGACTCTCTGTGTGCCTTGAGCCGCCTTCTTAGCTAGTCTGAGTAACCAGAAGGCACTGCCTTGACCCGGAGCTTGACCCGGAGCTTGACCCGGAGCTTGACCCGGAGCTTGACCCGAAGCTTGACCCGGAGATTGACCCGGAGCTTGCCGTTCATCTCCGCTTCCAGTACTGGGGTCACAGACCTTCACTTCTCCTCTTGCCTCCTTATATGGATGTTGGGGATCTGAACTCGGCTCCTCATGCTCGTATAATCGGCACTTCATCCATTGAGATGTCTCCATGCTCTACCATTGTTCTTGAAATACAGGTTCTTGGAGCCTAGCATGGCCTGGAACTTCTCCGTGGTACAAACTGCTTTCCGAGTCATGAATGTTCTCTCCCATTAGTCCTCCGCGTGCTGGGATTACAAGCATGGGTTACCGCGCTAGAAAACAATGATTCTTTAATTTGCATGCATGTAAGCAGTATGAATAATATACAAAATAATATTTGAAATTAAAAGCTGGAATAACCACCTATTTCTCCGGATTGCAGATGCGCCCCTATCTATATAATGCTTTGAAAAATGAGACCTTCCAAACCTTTGTTAAATAATGAGCTGTACTCGGCGTTTTTCTCAAAATACCAGTTAAGTCTTTGGTGACACAACTTAAATAATTTTTCTCCTCCTGTCTCTTACATCGTTACTTTCTTTTTATTTAAGAGACTCAACAAGGTTGTCCTTAATAGCCTGGGACTCTGTAACGATTATGTTTCTGTATTGAACGATGGATGATCTCAAGCCTCCACTTCCCTGTGCTAGAATTTTTCCCTCCTCAGAGTTTCATCTTGCTGAACTTCTTGTTTAGAGGACCCAGTTTGTAGTCCCTTGTCCTGTACAGACTTTCCCGATCCTTACCTTGCTGTCAGATCCCTCAGACGCTACATCCCCTGACAGATGGGGTCGAGCGAGTAGCCTAGGCAACCTCTACTTTGTCTTATAGAAAGCAGCTAGGCTGAACAGCAACCTAATGTTTACCTTACAGGAAGGGCCCATGACTTTCCATAACTTACGCAATGAAATCACATGAAATTGTGTCTGAGAATCACTATAATGTAAAAGTGTAAATAATGTATGTTATTGGGTGTCGCTGTCATCAAAGCACCAAATCTCAGATTTTCCATAATTTCCTTCACTGCACCCTGTGGATGCAGGTGAGGGCAGGCACATGAAAAGGTAAAGCCTGTGACTGGGCAGTGAAAAGGAAAGGCGGGGGCAGAGTTTTCGAAAGGCAGGAGAAATAGAGAAGAGAAGAAATGAAGAGGGAGGAGGAGAAAGATGACCCACCCCCGTGTGGCTTTAAATAGCCACAGGTAGCTATGAAAATCTTATAAGGGGTGGGTAATTACAGGACAATTTGTCTCATCTAGGTGCGCAGTTTATATCAATATTAATTGGCTATCAGTTTATTGTGTGGTCATTTTTGTGGAGTGAGAATTTACTGATATAAATCTAATTGATAAATTACAAGCTTCAAGAGTTTTGATTTGGTTGGATTGCTGGGAATTGTGACTGTATCCGCTGGGCCAGATGCAGGGAATATGAGCAGAGAGCCGCGAGATGGGCAGCCACTGAATGGAGGCTAGCCATGGAGGCAGAGAGACTGCTCCTAGGGCCAGAGAGTAGAATCTGAGAGTCAGGTAGAGAGGTTTTGAGAGCTCTGGGTCAAAGAGTCTGCCGAGGTGGAAATACCTGACAGTGCCATGTGGTCCAACTGTGCAGCTCTAGCATGAGGGGGTGATTATTATTATTATTATTGTTGTTGTTGTTATTGTTATTATTATCATTATTATTATTATTTATTGCAACAGCACCCTTCCTACCTAGTCTCAGTGTGCTGGAGGCTTCCAAGGGTGTTGTAAGACTCCCTCATCTGATGAATCAGTATCAAGAAAAAACGGGAAAGAAGAACGTCTTGACAGTATTAGATTAGAGAGCTAATCTCTGTGAAGATCTCCACACCGTTTCATCTCTGTGCAGGTTTGTGAACTTTTGCAGGAGGCTTCCAGTATCTAACCCCATAGGGCTATGAGGAAATTTGAGTCATCTGGATCAGGGCTTTAAACTTTTCTTCACCACAGATGCCTTTGTATTTCTTAAACAATCCTGAGCACATAGGTATAGGTATGTAGATCAAAATTTACTGATATAAATTCACAACTTTATTTCGAAACAATATATATTATATAATAAATATATGTATCATGTAGTATATGTAATAATAAATGATATATTTTTACCATTTTAAGCTTTTTCCTTTGTTTAATTGGATATTTCTTTATATACATTTCAAATATTATTCCCTTTCCCAATTTCCCGTATATATTAGTCCCTTCCCCCATTTCCTCCCCTTCTTCTATAAGGGTATGTTGTGCCTTCATTTTCATTAAATTCTAAGAAATCTTTAATTTCTTTCCTTATTTCTTCCTTGACTAAGTTGTCATTGAGTAGAGAGTTGTTCAACTTCCATGTATATGTGGGCTTTCTGTCGTCGTCGTTGTTGTTGAAGACCAGCCTTAGTCCGTGGTGATGTGAGAGGATGCATGGGATTATTTCTATCTTCCTGTATCTGTTGAGGCCTGTTTTGTGACCAATTTATAGGATACAAATTATCCTATAAATTTTGGTCAATTTTGGAGAAGGTATCACGAGGTACTGAGAGGAAGGTAAATCCTTTTGTTTTAGGATGACATGTTCTATAGATATCTGTTAAATCCATTCGGTTCATAACTTCTGTTAGTTTCTCTGTGTCTCTGTTTAATTTCTGTTTCCATGATCTGTCCATTGATGAGAGTGGGGTGTTGAAATCTCCTACTATTATAGTGTGAGGTGCAATGTGTGTTTTGAGCTTTAGTAAGGTTTCTTTTATGTATGTAGGTGCCCTTGCATTTGGAGCATAGATATTTAGGATTGAGAGTTCATCTTGGTGGATTTTTCCTTTGATGAATATGAAGTGTCCTTCCTTATCTTTTTTAATAACTTTTGGTTGAAAGTCAATTTTATTCGATATTAGAATGGCAACTCCAGCTTGTTTCTTTGGGCCATTTGCTTGGAAAGTTGTTTTCCAGCCATTTACTCTGAGGTAGTGTCTGTCTTTGTCTCTGATGTGTGTTTCCTGCATGCAGCAAAATGCTGGGTCCTCTTTATGTATCCAGTCTGTTATCTGTGTCTTTTTATTGGGGAATTAAGTCCATTGATGTTGAGAGATATTAAGGAATAGTGATTGTTGCTTCCTGTTATTTTCATATTTGGAGGTGGGATTATGTTTGTGTGCTTCTCTTCTTTTGGTTTTGTTGCAAAACGATTAGTTTCTTGCTTTTTCTAGGGTGTAGCTTTGCCTCCTTGTGTTGGGCTTTGCCATTTATTATCCTATAATTTGTATCCTATAATTTGCTGGATTTGTAGAAAGATATTGTGTAAATTTGGTTTTGTCATGGAATATCTTGCTTTCTCCCAATGTTAATTGAGAGTTTTGCTGGATACAGTAGCCTAGGCTGGCATTTGTGTTCTTTTAGGGTCTGTATGACATCTGTCCAGGATCTTCTGGCTTTCATAGTCTCTGGTGAGAAGTCTGGTGTAATTCTGATAGGTCTGCCTTTATATGTTACTTAACCTTTTTCCCTTACTGCTTTAATATTCTTTCTTTGTTTTGTGCATTTGGTGTTTTGACTATTATGTGACGGGAGGAATTTCTTTTCTGATCCAATCTATTTGGAGTTCTGTAGGCTTCTTGTATGTTTATGAGCATCTCTTTCTTTAGGTTAGGGAAATTTTCTTCTATGATTTTGTTAAAGATATTTACTGGCACTTTAATTTGGGAGTCTTCACTCTCTTCTATACCTTTTATCCTTAGGTTTGATCTTCTCATTTTGTCCTGGATTTCCTGTATGTTTTGGGCTAGGAGCTTTTTGCATTTTACAGTTTCTTGACAGTTGTGTCAATGTTTTCTATGTTATCTTCTGTCCCTGAGATTCTCTTCTATCTCTTATATTCTGTTGGTGATGCTTGCATCTATGACTTCTGATCTCTTCCTTAGGTTTTCTATCTCCAGGGTTGTCTCCCTTTGTTCTTTCTTTATTGTTTCTATTTCCATTTTTGAATCCTGGATGGTTTTGTTCAATTCCTTCACCTGTTTGGTTGTGTTTTCCTGTAATTCTTTCAGGGATTTTTGTGTTTCCTCTTTAAGGGCTTCTACCTGTTTACTTGTGTTGTCCTGCATTTATTTAAGGGAGTTATTTATGTCTTTCTTAAAGTCCTCCATCATTGTCATAAAATGTGATTTTAAATCTAATTATTGCTTTTCTGGTGTGTTTGGAAATCTGGTATTTTCTCTGGTGGGAGAACTGGGCTCTGATGATGCCAAGCAGTCTTGGTTTCTGTTGCTTATATTCCTGCGCTTGCCTCTAACCATTGGTTGTCTCTGGTGTTAGCTGGTCTTGCTGTTTCTGACAGTGGCTTGACCTTCCTATAGGCCTCTGTGTCAGCACTCCTATAGAACTGTTTTCCTGTTTTCTTTCAGCCATTTCTGGGAAAAGGTGCTCTGTTCTCAGGAGTGTAGGCGCTCCTGGGGACCGTCTCTCAGCTCTTGGTGCAGGCAGGAATCAGAAGGTTCCTGCCCTTGAGTACTCCTAGGTCCCTCCACTCAGGGGGCCAGCTGGCACTAGGGGATTCCCTCTTGGGTTGGGAATGTGGACAGAGGGTAGTCTCCTCTGATTTCTCAGGAGTGTCTGCAATTCTGAGGTTCCAGCTCTCTCCCCCAAGGTATTTGGGGGCAGGGAGCTGTTTGACCGGTTCAGTTCAGTTAAGGGCCCACACCAGAACCGCAGGTACCTTCAGGTGACTGTTCCTATAGTCCCGTGTCCAGAGGCACACATGCAGTTTCCCCTTGGACCATGGATGCTGGCAAAGGTGGGCAGAAGTGGCAGTCTGTACTGCAGTCTCAGGAGGGTCCTCAATTTCGGGTGTTCGGCTCTCTTCCCCACAGGATTTGGGTGCAGGAAGCTGTGGGATGAGATCAGTTCCCTTTATCCCATTTACTGTACTTTCTTTGATCTGTGCATTTGGTTTTAATTATTATGCAAATGGAGGGATTTTTTTTTCTGTTCCAGTTAATTTGGTGTTCTGTATTCTTGTATGTTTATGGTCTTTTCTTTCTTTACCCTAGGGAAGTCTTCTGCTATGACTTTGTTGAAGAAGTTTACTGGACTTAGGAACTAGAAATCTTCATTATCTTCTATATCTATTATCCTTAGTTTTGGTCTTTTAATTATGTTCTGAAATTCCTGGATGTTTTGAATTCAATAAACCATATATGTTTATCTGAGATCTTTGATTTTGTGTTTTGTTGAGTGACCCCCTCACTGCACCCAAACTCTCCCATTCAGCAGCATATTGGATAATGAGACATGGTCAGGAATGGTGACCTCTTACCAAAAACTACATGAAAATGGCGAGGTGAATTCATGTGTGTTGAGTATCAGTAGTCTCCTGGCTGGTTTTGGCTCCCAGTTAGCCATATGCAACAGTTTCAAAAGCCCAGTTTTGATGTTCCTGGGGATTCCCATGACGATGCACTCAGACATGACAGCAAACAACCATAATCCTTGTCAAATAACTTGATTTATATAATAGAGAGAAAATTACTAAGTTATGTTGCAAGATATTTGATCACACTGTGATCTCCAAGGATGTATTATTTAATGAAAAACTATCCTATGGTATAGCATGGCCATGGCACAGACATTTAAATCAAGAGCTGTTTACTGAAAACATCGTCTTTATTACAGTATGGCTCACCTACCAGACATCTTTATAGCAGAGCTAAAAAGTGCATTCATGTCCAGAGCAGATCAAGGAAGACTTGAAAGTAAATGAAGATAACTAGGGCAATGGGAAGTCTTTGAGTTGAAGGATTTTTAAGATAGTGTGCAGAGGGAACCACAATGCTCTTCTTCTGAGAGGTCAGTGAATTAGGAAGGACAGTTGGGAGCTTTACTTGACTTCAGCATCTGACCCTGGAGACTTTATTGGTAAAATTAACGTCTGGAATTTTGTGTTGTAAAACAACACTTTGGCTCTGCAGCTTTTGGCAAGGCCATGGACAGAGAGATCACACCAGCTGGGGACAATCTGAATGGAAATCTGGTTTTCTTAAGTCACCTGAGAAGTCCTCAAGGAGAGAGGAATGAATGGGTAGCACCATAATAGAAGGCTTTAGGATCTCGTATAGTGCTACTCTAGATGCCTTGAAAATAGAAGCAGAAAATGTAAGCTAAATGACTTTCAGGAATTAGCTCATTTCTGATTATGATTATTTCATATTGGTATTTTATACTTGATTATTTTTTTAAATTTAAAACAAGAGCCTTTGGTTTTAATTTGAGGTGGTCTTAGATTCACAAAATGCTTACAACCCCTGTCTGGCACCCGGCATCTAACACTATGGGGCTAGAGATTCTACTTTTACCTTCGTCACCATCGACAGCTTCCATTTAACCAGCAGGTGTCCATGCCAGGCAGACACTGAGCAGGTTGTATGTTCTGTTAATCTCCACAACAACCCAATTCAGCAGAAACACGTCCATTTTACAGGTGAAGAAACCACAGCTCAAAGCAAATGAGTATCAGGGTCCCCTCAGTCTCACTGTCTGTCACTTAGACCCACATCCTTCTCTGTAAAGGGAAGCCATGGGCCTGATGTGGCTGTGCAAGCTGACTCTCCTGAGATGATCAATGCTATTCTTGACCCTGGGAGAATTTAAGACAAGGTGACCCACAGACTCCTGGGATAGATTCTGCCTCTGGGTCCTAGGGTGGGACACAGTATCCCTTACTGTGGGTCTCTACTCATCTGAGGAGTCTGTTCCCATGTGTCAGCTTCTATGACAGTGGTTCAAAACACTCCTAATGATGCAACCCTTTAATACAGCTCTTCATGCTGTGGTGACCCCCACCATAAAATTATTCCATTGCTACTTCATAACTAATATTGCTACTCTTATAAGCTATAATGTGCAAGGTATCTTATATACAATCTTTGTGAGTGGTTGCTCCCCACAGGTTGAGAAACATTGCTTTATATACTTTTTTTTTGAGAAGCCTTCATCTGAGGAGGACCTGATGCAGGTGTGAGAGCAGAGACACCCTGACATAGTGACAAGTTAGCAGGCCCAAGGCTGCTTGCCTTAATGGCAACAGAGATTCCTGGCTGAAGGCACAATCTGAAATCACTGTCCCCAGGACATTTCTTACATCAGTTTTCCCTCATTAAAATGTGTGTCTGCTTGGCCATGTCTGTCCAGGAAGCCAGTCCCTGTAGTCTCTGATACAGACAGAATGCTAAAGGCAAGAATGCTTTCCCTCTGTTGGCTCCAAGTCACTTCTATAGAAGTGAGTTCAAATCCCCCGTGGGTAAATGTGTGTCTCACATAATGCGTGAGAATTGAAATGTCATCCATTTGAGTGGACAAAAACCAGCTCTCACTTCAGATTTACAGCTGACCAACACTTAGTTTCAGGAGAATGAAGAAGCTGGCCAGGCCTGCAGAGTCAGATCCCCTCCCTGCCTGGGACAATCCCACCCACAGTAGACTTCAGCTTCACCAGCAGCTGTTATCAGAAAATCTGACCTTAAGGTTCTGAAGTCCACATATGCACCAACCCTAACGTTGTTAGATGGTGGATATGGGGTTTTTATCCCATTTAAAATCATTCAGGCCTCTTCTCTCCCCTGGGATGCACTCTGTTCTCTCAGGTCTGTTGGTCCTGGAAGGACCTCGGTTCAACTGAAGGCCTGGGAGGGAGGGGGAGGACCGTTTGTTGTAGGAATGAGCATGGATCAAGAATGTAGCCCCACTGTGACTGGGCAACTAAGCTCCAGAAAATCTTCTCCAATCACAGAACTGGGTCATGTGGGAGCCTACACTGTTTCAAAGGGAGAGCTGGTTGCTTTCTCCTGGAAGAAGCACTTGGGGGTTGATTGTCACTTCTGAACCTTCTGTTCTAAGTCACTTCTCAGAAGGGGCACTTTGCTCTGACTTATCCATGGGACCCACACAGCACTGGGAGTGGAGGATCCTATGGAGTTGCAGCTCTGAGCTGGGAGGGGTAGCTCTCACACTATCTTGAAGAGGCCTGTTTTCACAGCTGATCTAGATCTGAGGAACAGGTGCTTTTAAAGAAGCATGTGAAAGCATCTCCTGCAGGAGAGCTCACTATGCAGGGAAAGTCACACAGGTCAGGGAAAAGTGGCTTCCCAACTTCCCCAGGGCACTCAAACCAGGGAGGATTGTTGAATTTGTTCATTGTCTATTGTTATATCCCCTTTTCATTTCTAATTTTGTCAATTTAGGTATTGTCTCTTTGTATGCAGTTTGTTCGAGGAAGGGGTTGTCTCTCTGGTGGATCTTCTCAACAAAAAAAAAAAAAAAAGAAAAAAAGAAACAAAAAAAGCAAGCAAACAAACAAACAAAAAAACCAACACACATCTTGTGGTTCCCTTGACTCTTTGTATTTTTCTCTTTGTTTGTAATCGATTGATTTGATTTGAGCCTTGAATTAATTTCCTGCTGTCAAATCCTACCAGACACTCTATAAGATGAGGCTTTGCCTCACCTTGGTAAAAGTAGCGTGTAATAAATGAAGCTTATGTTGCTCTCTCTAGTGGGGATAACATCACAATCTCACTGCAAACCATGCACAGCCCGGTTTAGGCTGTATTAAAGTAGCCCACCATTTCAATGCCTGCAAGGTGCCATGGGACAGTAGTAACATGAGTCTGCCTGCACCTGGACAGTTTTCACTAGGGACTACACACACACACACACACACACACACACACACACACACACACACACACACACAGAGCCTTTACTGACATGGTGCACATTCTTTCCACACCAAAAATAAAGTGAGCTGCTATGAAACACATCAATAATGGAATCAATAGAGGGAGTTGTGGGGAACTGGGGCTTAGAGTTACTTAAAGGCCCTATGCAGGCTCTCCTTATATTGGAGGAGAAACTTCAAGTGCAATGTGGTTCTTTATTTTTTTTCTCTAAAAAACACACGGTTAGGGTAGAACCTATGGCTTTGAGCATGTCTGGTAAGTACAGGGACACTGAATTAAATCCTAGGGCTGGAACACAATTAATCTTCTAAAAGATTACAGAGCAGCCTGGATGAAGACTCTCAGCTGAAAATGTGGACATCTCAAGACAGGCACTGGACAATGGCTGACAGACTTGACTGAAGACTGGAAATGTTTTCCCATCTCACAGGAAAAGAAGGCCCCTCATACCACACTGTACTCTAAGGACAGTTTATTCAGGTTAGGATGACATGAACTATTGTCTCATGTGACAGATGTCAGTACAAAGTATCCAAGGTATTGTATGCCAATGGTACCATTAACAGAACAAAGCACACAGTGTCATGAACACATAAATTATGAGTTTGTGTAGCAAGACCCAGGCCTCTTCCAGGTTCTTAGATAGTAACTGAGAACCTCAAATACGGTAGTGATGTGATAGTGTGGGGTGAATCTAGTTACAACTAGTTTCTATTGTGACACAGATGACTCTTTTTGTGTCATGTTCAGCTTATAATGAATGACTAGACCTAAGCATGAGAATAACCAAATACTACATTGCTTCTCTACCTGCTGAGCTTTTAAAAGCCCTGGGGTGACAGCAAGCTTTTGTGGACATCTGGATTATTCCTTCTGTACTTTAACTCTGTGAGTCACCTCCACTCTCAGTACGTTAGTTCCATTCCATAAATTGGAAATGAGTCACCTGGAAAAAATACATTCTCAATACGATCCCAGATTGGCCATGGAAAAAGGGTAGCTTGAACTGTCCCACCTAGGTTCTGGGCTTGCACAGGCCTGCTCTCCAAAAGAAACCTGTGTTCACAGCTGTAGGCTACATTCACTATGGATGCTCTTGAGGTTCCTCCCTAAACTGCTTAGATTAAGATACTTTTCTTGCTACCAAAAGAACTCATTATGCCAAGCTGGCTTACAGGAAGCTAGTTTCTATTCTGTATTTTATCAGATGTGCATAACAGATATGGTCATCATTGACAACAGGTGAAAGATCTGCTCTAATATGGACACTAAGTGATGCTGGAGGATGATCCTGACCCACAATGAGCAGTGGGGACACCAGAGCCCTGTAGGGATGCCTGACAACCTAACACGTTGAGCATGCACAGCTCAGTAAGTTCCCTGTGAATACACATCTCCTGAGATCTCTCTATTTAATGGAGGTGATCCTGTCCACCTAATACAGCACCTCATGTGGAATAACAAAAGCCACCTGCAGGAGCTGTGGTGACAACTCACAGGGTAGAGCATCTGCTGCTCTCTCAGAAGAACCACATGGACCCTAACAATTGGGTAAAGCATGTCAGTGATTACATCATAAAGTGTGTGCCGAGAAAAAGCCACATTCTCCTCAAAAAAGACACTGTGACACTGGGTACCCCTTGGTGACTTTGAATTCGCTAATTAGCCCAGGCTCCATGGAACAGGCAGAGATCCATCTCTAGCTGTCAGTTCTAAGCCCTCAGGAGGGGACAGAACCCATGAATAAGAATGATGGTCTTAAGAGTCAAGAGATAAAAATCAATATTTATTCATAATGAATACATTTTTACAACAAAACAGGATTAAAATGAATGAATAAAAATATTTAAACATATTGGAAAGTGAAAAACAGTAACAAGAACATATAAATATGAAACAACAAAAAGAAAACTTCAATTAAAATCATAACAAAAATATTTCTAAACAGCATATTCTTAACAAACATTTAGAAGCACAGATGTATTGCTGTTTCTCCTCTAGCACACATAATGAAAGGCGGTCCCCCAAGTTGTCTCTCAAGTGGTGTTTTCTGAAGAAGAAAGTGAGTAAGACCTCAATCAGTCAGGCTGGCTTAGTGTTATATAAATTTAGGGTCTCTAAGAAATGACAAATTAACTCTGAGGAAGAATACTCATCCAAAAAATGTTGTTACCGTTCAGGATGTTTGTCATCAGGGACTCCTGAGAAAGCAACTTATTCCTCAGGAAGCTCTCTTACTGGTGTGTGTCCAATTCCAGCTCTCTTGCACTTTCTGAGACCTGGGAGAGGAAGGCAGTTTTTCAGACACTGACTTGGTGGTGAAACGCAAGCCAGCTGTCAGAATCCTGCCTTCTACCACCTCAGTTCTATTGGACAGTCAACATGGACCTTTTACCTGATATCATTGTTGCTAACTCTGTGGGCAGGGCAAAATCTCCAGCAACCCTCACAGTAATGTGGGCTGCCAATCTGGGACCCAGACTTATACCAGTGCAAACCAAGAACAGGGCAATGGAAGGGACCTCATTGGGTTGCAGGAAGAAAGGAAATGTCCATATGTCACCAAGGTTAAAGCCAATGACAAGTACTAATTTGACATTTGCACTTGGTTCTTATCCCAGAAAGGTGCTTCCTACACAAGAAGTCACATGACCACAGAGTGTCATTTGTCAAAGGACCACGAAGTTGTTCAAAACTCTGCATAGGATCCAATCTATCACATGGATATGCAATAATGAGGTATGTTATTCATCTGTCACCATTTCTATACTGCAGATTCAAAAAGAGCAGCAAAATATACTTGCAAAATAATTCAGCTTCTGAAAAGTGGTTAACTTCCCAGAATACTTGTGCATAGGCAGAGCAATGAACAATTCCATTGCATGAGGGGGTTGGCTGGTTGGGAGTGTAAATTAGAAAGGTGGTAGGAGAAAGCAAAGTTGTATCAAATTGGCAAATTTTATCAGATATTGTTAAGCTAACTCAGCTGCTCGTCCCTACCTGATGATGCTGGATCTGGACGTTGCTGGTCTTTATCTTTCTTGTTGAAGTCAACCAAATATTTCTGGTTCAGTGCACAATCAAGATGTCCCTCCTTGCTCCCCTGCATCTGTGGGACCAACTTCTTCCTACATGTATTCTCCATCAGGAGCTGGCTGAGCAGGTTTCTGGAAATACAGTCTGCATAGTAAGATCATGCTGTCCCTTTCTCCCATTCCTACTCCCAAGTCTCACTAACCATACCAGGTTCCAGGTACCCCTGAAGAGTTAATAAAATACATCTCGATACATATAAGGCTGCTGCACAAACCACAAAGAGTTAATTCCAGGAAGAATAAATTGTTTGTTTGGGCCGAGCACCAGTTAGTGTCCGCATCTCTCAAAAAGAACATGGATCTACAACTATCCATGAAAGACCAATACATGGGGGCAACATCAATTAGTAGTTGGCAAACACCCTCAAAGCAGGTCAGTAGAACCAAGAGAAGGTCATGCTAACCATGTGGTCCACGCACTAAGTTTTGTAAAACCTGGTATGACACCATAGGTCCAGGTCAGCCTAATAACCTTCTGCTGACTTCAATCACTACTGTTCTATCTGGAGCCTTCTGAAGATGCCTAGACAATCCTGGGATGAGTAACAGTCTTTTATGGAACTGAAAACTGAGTCCTAATGACCCTGGCACACTGATGTGTAAACAGCACAAGAGATAGAATCATAGCTGAAGACCTTCCAATCCATAACAAAGAAATCAGAAATGGCCATTCCACAGGTGATAGCCTTTCTGACCAGGACTTACCTAGAGAAGGTAATCTCCTTCTTCAGCTTATGGCTGTTCTCATGGATCTCAGTGTTCTCCATCTCTAAGTTGTGCAGAATTGACATGACCACCTCCTCCATTCTCTCCAGGTCTTCGTAATACGGATTTGGCCTGAAGTGTGGCCTGGCCCCAAATGATAGAATACTATGAACATCAGCATTTAGGAATATATGAACTTGGGGTGGGTCCTGTACTACACCAGTCCTGGAAGGACACCTTCTGAATTCTACATATTGGGATCTTCTTCAGCTTCAGAAACGTGTTTTTCTGCGTCCAGGACACCAGAAGCTTGGCATCCAGAGGGAGGGTTCCCTGGCTCCCTTTGTTCAATCAAGAGGAAATCTGCAGTCAAGCCAGTTAAGCTATCAAGAGCCTAGGCCACACCTCTCCATGCTCCCCCACCCCAACACAGCCAGAAACCTGTGATTTCTTTTCTCCTGTTTTGATAACAGACCGTATATCAACACAAAATTATAATCTGCACAAAGAATAAAAATAAACAGACAAACGTGTCCACATAGGCAAAGAACTGTGTTGTTGACAGTGGGGCTCCCAGAACAAAGCATTCACATGACCATGAAAGTGTTACAGGTAAATACTCAGGCCAAGACGTAGACCCCTAGATTCCAAGTGTGGAGGGAAATATAAACATACAAAAGTTGTCCATATGCATTTGGATGTATGCACACACAGACTCACAGACTGAGACATATCCACAAAAAAGAGCAATGTAAACAGAGTAAGAGAAAGAGAAAGAGAAATATGGAAACAGAGAGCACTGTGAGAACCAGGAGAAATGCATGCACCATTGCTGTCTCAGAGGGCAAGACACACAGACAATAACAAACAGGCCTGAGCCTGAGACCTTCTACTCAAGCATTGAGATGAACAGTTTGGGACCAGGACCCTCAGGCTGCTGCCTGGATCTTCCAGCACTCAGTGCCCTGCCTAGCAGTACAGAGACTGACCATAAACTCACTGCAATTACAATCTTGCAAAGACACCAGCTGTCAAGGGCTTTGCAAATGCACACTGGGCACTCACTCTCCCTGACTTTATTCCTGAATTCTTCATTCAGTCCACAAGTTCTGCTTTTCAATAAATGGAAGCAGATGAGTCCATTTTCCATCTCGCTCCTCAGGGTCAGATTCTGAATCTCCTCTATATGGGAGGTGAGGTTTAGCACAGGGTGGTTAGGGGGCACAGCTTTCTAGAACCCAAAACCTTAATAGGATAATATGAAGGTGACCTTGCAGACCCAGGAATGTAACAAAGCACTTGGAGGGATCCATACCTGTTGTTCTTGGATCTCTCTGTCAGAAACCTCAGGCGATATCTCAGGTCATTTCTCTCCTTGGTAATGAGCTGCAGCTCTTTAATCAGCCTCTCCTTTTCCTTCTTGGCCTGCTTCTCGCTTAGGGCAGTTTCAGGGGAAGATGTTTCTCTCCCAGCGTCTGTAGGTAGAAGAACACAAGTGAACCTGCATGGGGAGAATGCATAGAGTGTACATAGACCACAGTTAGGCCTAAACAGGAGAACAAGCCTGGAACCCAGTGTCACTGCTAGGCGATTGGTCTATGCTTAAGATCCTCCTCAGTGGATCTCAGTTCTCCCACTACTCTATAGAGACCAAGAGATGTAAGCAGCCAGGTGTTCCCTATGCCGGATATCACGTGCTTACATGGACGACGGAGATGGCTTCTCCAGGATTATTATCAGCTGAACAGGGTACAGCTTGGTTTCCTCACCCCTGTGGTTTCAGAACTCAGATGATAAATTCACCATCTACAACATTTGAATGATTGGAGACACTCAGATGTCCTACCCTGATACTCTAGGCCAACAACTTTAGATTTAAAATGCATTTCCAAGGAGGACATGGTCAACAGACTTATCTGTTCCCCTATTTGAAACACCAAAACCCCAGAAGTGCCAATAGGTTACAGGCTGCATCTTGGTCTACACGTTCCAAATAGCTTTTGTATTGTAGAAACATGTTTGTAACACACAACCTCTAATATATAAAGCTAACGATGACCCTTCCAGTTAGAAGAAATCAGAGAAGGTCTAAGAACATAAGGTTATTGCCTGGAGCACAATTCTCCCCCTGTTACTACTGTCAGATATCCACTGTATTTAAAGAAGCAATGATAGTGAAGTACATTGATGCCCTGTCTAAACTCAGAAAAGGTGGACCCTCCATGACTCCTGATGGTGTTATTATATCAATGTAACAGAACAAATGAACTGAAAAGTAAAGACCAGAAGTTCCCAGTATAATAGCATTGGCCTTACTATAGCCTCCCAGTGGGGATGGTGAATCTAAAGTTCTGAAATCCTTGACTTTAAGGAATTGTGATATTCATGGAAATTCAATTCCTTTTCAGATGCTCCAGTTGTTGTGGCTAGAAAGGTCAGCTTAAGCCTCCAGCACCCCTGACAGGAAGCTCAAAATATACTGCCCAGTACTTACTCCACATTCCCCAGAAGTGCTGTCTTTGTCCATCATTACTTAGAGACGAAAGGCCAGACTCCTTCACTCTAGTCTCTCCACAATCGACGTTCCCCCTCCCAAAACGCTTGCGAAGACAGGAAAACATGTCTTAGCTTGTAACTGCCAGACTCAGACTGAGAGAAACTAGGGCACTGGTTGTCACTACAACACTGGTGACATCACAGAGGATGCCAGAACTCTCTAGGAGACAATAGAATGTCCAAGAAGGGACAGCTGATGTCACGGGGAGCAGACTTTGCCTCCTGCTAATGTTCTCCCTGTACTGAGCATAAGCAGAGGTGCCCTTTCCAGGAGACTTTCCTGGGGCAGAGCCACTGAGCATCTCCTGCTTTCAAAGACAATTTTTCTTCAAGGCTTGATTAGAAAAAAACCTTAGTAATTCCTATGCATCTAAATGAATGTTTCCTTTCAAATCTTGCCCAAAAAATGTCTCACTAACTCACATTGTCCTCATTCACCAATGTTAGCCATTAAAACTTCCTGAGATTTCACACCAGCTTGAATATGCAGTCAAAAGTTCTCCTGTCTCATTCTGTACAGGTGCTTTATATCACATCAAGAAATAGTCTGCATGGTAGGTTACAACATGGGTGTGTGTTAGGGGAACACTCATGAAGTCATGTGCTTAGCAATCGACAATTGCCAGAAAATTCCTTAGGAGAAAGAGTTGAAGTCTTTAAGGTGCTAGGAACAGTGTGGAGACCAGTTGGCAGAGGAAAGTGCAATATTGGAGCCATCAGTGAAGGGAACCTCATGCTGCTTGTGGGGTTCTCCTCTCTGCACCAATGTCGCTAAAGGAGCACTGCTCACAAGCCTGAGTAAGATATACCATGAGCTTCTGTCAGAAAAAATAAAATAGTCAAGAGATATAGGGGGTGCACATAAACGTCTAAAATGAAGGTATAAACATCATTAAGTGGATAGAGCAAGGTCCCAGCACCTGTACACTGGGAAATGGCCACCCTACCAAACACAAAAGCATCTATCATATTAAAAAATGAATACTGTATAGAATTCATACATTAACACTGATTGATCACATCCATAGTTCAAATTTTCGGGGCAAATTCATGGCCCTAACTATCTTTCTCTCAACTTCTATAGCAAAAAATAAGAAAGAAAGAGAAAAGAAAAAGTCAAAGCAAAAAGCTCAAGCTTCTCATATGAGGACTGCAGGAAGTGTTATATGGTAGTCAGTTCTGATTAGGCCATTTTAGATAGAACAGTGCACAGTGACCCTTAATGTGATGGGCCCTATATAAAGCTTTTTGCAATATTGGAATTTTAACAAGCCTCATCCAGAACATACCGAACAGGAAAGGATGTGATCACCATGTCCTTGCTCTCTATCAGGGTATTTTTCTGTGTCCTTGATTGTCAGGCATAGAACAGCAACAATCTGAAATAGCTGGTAGACATGGAAAAAGGTGGCTAAAACTATAGTTGTGGGTTACACACCTCAACTGTCACAGGCTAATGCTGTCCTCACAGTCCTTGGAGGCTACTCTTGTAAGCCTATTTATTGGAAAGTGGAAGGAGGTTCATCTGAGCTCAAAGTGAACCTGGCCAGCCATGTAGAGGGCAACATGGGATACTTGAGACCCTGTCTAAAACCAGCACAGAAACCCACCCTTCATTCAAAGCATCATCTGTGAATTCTTGATTATTTACCATTCTCTCCCTACCAGTCTTTCAGTCTGGAATGATAGAAAAGAACTGGAAATGATCTTCCTATTCTCAGGACATTAATCTCTCTTTCCTTAGGTGCACATTAAGATCTCATGCAAATGGGTATGACCATCTGAACAACTTAGTATCATCTACTCAGTATATCTAGCCTAATACTGTGCTATGACAATCTCAAGCTTCCCTGAGTTTCGCTGACCCAGCAAGAAGTATGAAGTACTGAGGTCAAACCCCAGTGATCCTTTCAAGGGTTTAGAAGAAAGCCATCAGAGAAACTCCACTTCTTTGTCCTTAGATTAAATCACATTGACACAATGTGAACCTGGTGGACTATTTAACCAGACATCTTTCTCCTAACCCCAGCTTTCTGAGTTCAGGCCATGTGAACCTGCATGGGGAGAATGCATAGAGTATACATAGACCACAGTGAGGCCTAAACAGGAGAACAAGCCTGGAACCCAGTGTAACTGCAAGGAGTTTGGTCTTTGCTTAAGAGACCTCCTCAGGGGGTTGGGGATTTAGCACTTGCCTAGGAAGGGCAAGGCCCTGGGCAAGGCCCTGGGTTCGGTCCCCACCTCCAGAAAAAAAAGAACCAAAAAGAGAGAGAGAGAGAGAGAGAGAGAGAGAGAGAGAGAGAGAGAGAGACCTCCTCAGTGGGTCTCAGTTCTCCCATTACTCTATAGAGACCAAGAGATGTAAGCAGCCAGGTGTTCCCTATGCCTGCCAACACAGGCAATAAATGCAGTAAATTTTAATTTCTGTTCAATTGTTCAGTAACTTACTTACACTTGCATATTGCTTTGGAAGTGGTGGGGTTTCATGATCAGCATTGCATTTAATAATACATAACCAATCATCCCTCCTAGAATGACTCTGTATATAGAGAAAGAAAATTTATTAGAATGGCTTATAGGCTGTGGTACAGCTAATTCAACAAGGAATGGAAGGTCTAAAATGCAGTAGTTACCCCTGTTGAAGCCAATTCCCCTAGCATACCTGTAGCCATTTTGTTCCATGCCTGCCAGATAGTTCATATTCTTGCTGTAATATGTCGCCTAACATTGTTGTCTGAAAATAATTTAACTCACAGCAGGGTCAGGCATGATCACATAACTTGTGTATGTTTTTCTTATTGGTTATTTTGTTTATTTATATTTCAAATGTTAACCCCCTTTCCAGTTTCCCCTCCAAAAACCCTGCATTCCACCCCTTTCCCCAGCCCCCTCGAGGGTGCTCCCCCACCCACCTGTTCCCAAACCACTGGGAGCAAGTTGTTTATGTTGTGAGGTTTCTTAATCTTAAATTCCATAAGTATAAGCTTCATGTAGGACCAATAAAATTAAAGGTCAATATGAGGCCTGCAGAGATGGCTCCATGGTTAAGAGCACTGACTGCTCTTCCAGAGGTCCTGAGTTCAAATCCCAGCAACCACATGGTGGCTCACAGCCATCTGTAATGAGACCTGATGCCCTCTTCTGGTGTGTCTGAAGACAGCTACAGTATACTTATATGTAAATAAATAAATCTTTAAACAGATAAAAAGTCAGTATGAACCTTTGTTGTCTAAAATGGCTTGAGTCAGGGCTGACAACCAGACAGCCCTTCCAGCACCTGCCTATGAGCTCACATTTTAGTCTTTATAAACTGACATAGAAAAATGTCCAGGGTCCTAGCCTGACAAATTCTCAGCTACATCTCTGATGATCAGTCTTAGGGTGGGCATTCAAGAAACCATCCCTGTCTAAGTGAGGTCAGAGTTTGTGTGGTTTATGGGGCAACTCCTGAACCCCAACGGTTTTGTCCATAAGGCTGGATATTTCAGCTGCTCTTCAGTACATGCAGGAATCCTGAAGAAGTAGGCAAATTAATAAAGCAAACTTCCTTCTTCCATGTCCTTGATGTAAGCTGCCAGCAGAAGGTGTGGTCCAAACAACAACCAACAGATTGGGTAAAGATCTTTACCAATCCTACAACAGATAGAGGGCTTATATCCAAAATATACACAGAACTCAAGAAGTTAGACCGCAGGGAGAATAATAACCCGATTAAAAAATGGGGTTCAGAGCTAAACAAAGAATTCACAGCTGAGGAATGCCGAATGGCTGAAAAACACCTAAAGAAACGTTCAACATCTTTAGTCATAAGGGAAATGCAAATCAAAACAACCCTTAGATTTCACCTCACACCAGTGAGAATGGCTAAGATCAAAAACTCAGGTGACAGCAAATGCTGGCGAGGATGTAGAGAAAGAGGAACACTCCTCCATTGTTGGTGGGATTGCAGACTGGTACAACCATTCTGGAAATCAGTCTAGAGATTCCTCAGAAAATTGGACATTGAACTGCCTGAGGACCCAGCTATACGTCTCTTGGGCATATACCCAAAAGATGCCCCAAAATATAACAAAGACACATGCTCCACTATGTTCATAGCAGCCTTATTTATAATAGCCAGAAGCTGGAAAGAACCCAGATGCCCTTCAAAAGAGGAATGGACACAGAAAATGTGGTACATCTACACAATGGAATATTAGTTATCAAAACCAATGACTTTATGAAATTCATAGGCAAATGGATGGAACTGGAAAATATCATCCTGAGTGAGGTAACCCAATCACAGAAAAACACACATGGTATGCACTCATTGATAAGTGGATATTAGCCCAAATGCTCGAATTGCCCTAGATGCACAGAACACATGAAACTCAAGAAGGATGACCAAAATGCAGATGCTTCACTCCTTCTTTAAAAGGGGAACAAGAATACCCTTGGCAGGGAATAGGGAGGCAAAGTTTAGAACAGAGGCAGAAGGAACACCCATTCACAGCCTGCCCCACATGTGGCCCATACCTATACAGATATTAGATAAGATGGATGAAGCAAAGAAGTGCAAGCCGACAGGAACTGGATGTAGATCTCTCCTGAGAGACACAGCCAGAATACGGAAAATACGTAGCCGAATGACATCATTAAACCACTGAACTGAGAACGGGGCCCCCGTTGAAGTAATCAGAGAAAGGACTGGAAGAGCTTGAAGGGGGTTAAGACCCCATATGAACAACAATTCCAACCAACCAGAGCTTCCAGGGACTAAGCCACTACCCAAAGACTGACCCTGGGCTCCAACTGCATACGTAGCAATGAATAGCCTAGTAAGAGCACCAGTGAAAGTGGAAGCCCTTGGTCCTGCCAAGACTGAACCCCTAGTGAATGTGATTGTTGCGGGGGAGGGCGGTAATGGTGGGAGGATGGGGAGGGGAACACCCATACAGAAGGAGAGGGGGAGGGGTTGGGGTCTGTTGGCCCGGAAATAGGGAAGGGGAATAACAATCGAAATGTAAATAAGAAATACTCAAATTAATAAAGATGAAAAAAATAAAAAAAAAAAAGAAGGTGTGGCGCAGATTAGAAGTGGGCCTTTCCATCTCAAAAGATCTGAATTAAAGATTTAACTCCTCATCTCAAATATTTGGATTAGAAGTAGGTCTTCTTGCTTCAAATAATTTAATTAAGAAAAAAAATCCACTGGTGCTCATGCCTTTAGCCTCAGGATCCAGGAGGCAGAGGCAGGTGGATCTCTGAGTTCAAGGCCAGCCTGGTCTACAAAATGAATTCCAGGACAGCCAGAGCTACACAGAGAAACCCTGTCTCAAAAAAAAAACAAAGAAGAGGAGGAGGACCAAGAGGAGGGGGTTGAAGAGAGGAAAACAGAAAGAAGGAAGGAGAGAGAGAGAGAGAGAGAGAGAGAGAGAGAGAGAGAGAGAGATCCCCCTCACAGAGCGTCAAGCCATTTGGCATTAGTTAATTCCAGGTACACTCAAGTTGACAACCAAGAACAGCAATCCCATTACCCGTGGTTGTGATCTCACCCTGGTAGGCTCCTGAGTAGGAGGCTGAAGCAGGAGAATTGCCATAAGTCTGATGCCAGCATGAACTACACACGTGTTCCAAGCCAAGCCAATCTCAGCTACAGTTTGAGATTCTGTCTGAAAAATATGAAAGAGAAAGAAAACATAAATTCCTAGAGCAGTGTTTCTCAACCTTCCTATGGCCTCAACCCTTTAGAACAGTTCCTCATGCTGTGGTGACCCCAACTACAAAATTATTTTGTCTCTACTTCACAACTGTAAATTTGCTACTGTAATGAATCTTTATTGTAGTGTAAACTATCTGATAGGCGACCCCGTGTGGGTCACGACCCACAGGCTGAGGGCCTTTGCCCTAGAGGTGGTCTTGGCCTAGTTTATATAGTTCATATTATAATGGGCTCTCTCAGCATTTGAAGGTCAAGTATATTCACTTGTAACATCACAACTTAGAAATTCAGCTGAGCTGCTGGCTGGTACGGTCTGACATCCCCCAGAATACCTTTGCAATTTTGTTCCATGCCTGCCAGCCATTTCATATTGTTGCTGTAACACGCCTGCTGTCACTGACGAGGACAAGGGACTAGGCTCAAGGACATGCTGACCACACACCTTGTTTTGTTCTGAATGTTCTGTATGCGGTTTGCTAATCTAGAGAAATTCTACACCTGAAGGAGTGGTTCCCTGAAGTGGACACAGGTGAAAGGCTAAGGCAGATGTGTGAAGGAACGTTTCACTGAAGCAGACGCAGGTAAAAGGATATTCTGCTAAAGCACGCATGTGAAAGGACACGTGATGAAGGGTTCTTCACTAAGGACACACATGCATTGGTCTGCCTTGCATTCTGTAGTTGAGCTGCATTTGTTGGGACTTCATAGAACCACAGCAAAAACCCTTCTGGTGGGCTGCTGTAGTTTCTCGCTGCTTCCTGGGGCTCGGGCTGATGGGCAGAGTGATGTCAGCTGAGACAGACACATGTGCTGACCCAGGACACACACTGAGGCCAGACCCATGGAGGATACGGGATATTGAGAGGGAGTTTGGATGGAGTTATGCTTGCGTAGCTTGTTGGTCTGTGGTCTCTGCTGATCTCTGCTCGCCTGAGAGCTGCTCTTACTGACTGTGTAGCATCTTGACTGTTTTTGTTCCACTTGGACAGCCCTCAGGACCAGGCTCTCCTCTCTCTTAACCATGGCTGCTGTCCTCTTCCTCTCTCCTCTCCATCACACATGTTCTTCCTTTATTCTTTGGCAATTTCTTCTTCCTTCTTCCCTCCTCATGATCCTCTCTAGCAAAGCCCTCAAAGCTCCCCTCCCCCATCTCTGGGCTGTTGGCTGTTGGTGTTGGCTTCTTTATAATCACAGTTAACTGGGAGCAGGGTCAGTTATTTGGGGTTAACCAGTCTTGAGTTCAACAAATTAGCATTAAAATACAAGCAGCATTAGGCCAATACACTACAGGGGTTTTTGTTTGTTTGTTTGGTTGGTTTGGTTTAATTTTCATTTACCTTTTTACTTGTTATTTTATTTTTGGCATTTTTTTATTAATCGGTTATTTTATTTATTTACATTTCAACTGTTGTCCTGCTTTCCACACTCCCCTCATCAAACCTTACATTCCATTTCTGCTCAGCTTTGCCTATGTGACAGTGCTCCTGCACCCACACATATCCATCCCCACCTCACACCTCTAGGATCTGCATTTGGTGGGGCAATAGGCCTCACCTTGAACCATAGAGCATCCTTGCATACACTTTGGCTGGCAGTTTGGCCCCTGGGAGCTTGGGGATTAACTGGTCAGATATTAAAGCCAATGATTGCTACTTTCTCTTCTTTTTCTGGTTATAGGTGAAATTATGTTTGTGTGCTTATCTTTTTTTTAATTATTGAGAGAAGATTAATTTCTTGGTCTTTCTTGGGTAGAGTTTAGTTCATTGTCTTGGAGTTTTCCTCCTATTAGCCTCTGTTGTGCTTTCTTAGAGAAAAGAGTTGTTTAAATTTGGTTTTGTCATGAAATATCCTGGTTCCTCCTTTTATGGTGATTGAGGATTATGCTGGATATAGGAGCCTGTGTCTGTATTACATCTGCCCAAGATTTTCTGACTTTTAGAATCTCTGTTGAGAAGTCTGGTGTAATTCAGATACGTCTGAATTTATTTGTTACTAGATATTTATACCTTTTAATGTTCTTTCTTGATCTGTGCATTTAGCGTTTTAATTATTACGTGAATGGAGGAATTTTTCTGGTACAATTAGTTTGATGTTCTGTAGGCTTGTTGTACCTTTATGGCCTTTTCTTTCTTTACCTGATGGAAGTTTGCTGCTATGATTTGTTGAAGGTGTTTACTGGATCTATGCACTAGACATCTTAATTCTCTTCTCTATCTATTATCCTTAGGTTTCAACATTTAATTGTGTCCTGAAATTCATGGATGTTTTGGATTCAATAAACCATACATGTTTATCTGAGATGGGTGTTTTGTGCTTTGTGGGATGACCTCCTTGACCCCAGGCTGCATGAAGAATCTCAGCTGACAATGGGGACATAAATTATAAGTATGTGTAGCAAGACCCAGGCCTCTTCCAGGTTCTTAGATATTAACTGAGAACCTCAAATACAGTAGTAATGTGATAGTGTGGTGTGAATCTAGTTACTATTCTCTATTTTGATATAGATGACTCTTTTTGTGTCATGGTCAGCTTATAATGACTAGAAGACCTAAGCTTGAGAATAACCAAAGACTACATTGCTTCTCTAGCAGCTGAGCTTTTAAAAGCCCTGGTGAGACAGCAACTGTTGGTGGACATTCTGGATTATTCCTTCTGTACTTTAACTCTCTGTGTCACTTCCACCATCAGTAAGTTAATTCAATTCCATAAATTGGAAATCCATCACCTGGAAGAAATACTCTTTTTTTTTTAAAGATTTATTTATTTATTTATTATATACAAGTACACCGTGACTGTCTTCAGACACACCAGAAGAGGGCATCAGATCTCATTACAGATGGTTGTGAGCCACCATGTGGTTGCTGGGATTTGAACTCAGGACCTCTGGAAGAGCTGTCAGTGCTCTTAACCACTAAGCCATCTCTTTAGCCCAAGAAATACTTTCTGAATATGATCTGAGATTGGCCATGGAAAAAGGGTAGCTTGAACTGTCCCACCTAGTTTCTGGGCCTGCACAGGCCTGCTCTCCAAAAGAAACCTGTGTTCACAGCTGTTGGCTGGCTAAGAAAGATTTCACGAGACGTGATACACAGCCCTCGGACTTCTGCTTCAGTCATCTGCACAATTTTTCCCGGACGATATCCTCATACCTCCAGCAGGCGGGTGATGAAGCTGTCCACTCTCAGCTCCCCTTCAGCCATCTTGTGGGCACCAGACTCTCCTCCCTGCAGCAGGAACAAGGGCTTCTCCATGGTGGCTGCAGCAGCAGTGGTGGTTTGGCATTCTCACCTAGGAGGCCCTATGCCTTTCTACCCCAGTTCCAACTCACCTCAGGCCTGGGCCTTCCCCCCATCCACTTCCCACGGAGCAGGGAGAGCAGCACCCACTAGAAATAAAAGGGAAGCCCTTGGTCCTGCCAAGACTGAACCCCCAGTGAAAGGGATTGTTGGGGGGAGGGTGGCAATGGGAGGAGGATGGGGAGGGGACACCAATAGAGAAGGGGAGGGGGAGGGGTTAGGGGGATGTTTGCCTGGAAACCCAGAAAGGTAATAACAATTGAAATATAAATAAGAAATACCCAATTTAATAAAGATGGAGAAAAAAAGAGAAAAGTGTCACACATTTAAAACAGAAGAATATGGACCCTAATTTTAAAGCACAGCTCTGACAATTAACTAAACCTTTAAAAAGCTCAGAAAATCAGGCCAAACAATATTTTCTCGGTTTATGTATCTGTAATGTCGCATAAATAATAATGTCCGTTTCTTGCTATTGTGGAGGGAATTAAATAGATAATATGTAATCATGGAAATTTTGAAGTACCATCCATTTTTCTGTTCATTAAATCAATCTTCCTCATTTCATTGATCAAGTATGTATGTTTTCTTTTCATAGTTACATGTATAATAAAACCAGTATAAAAACCTTCAGAATTGTATAAGCTTTCATTTTAACAAATTAAATTAGTTGTTCTTTGTATTTCTGCTGAACATTTAAATGTTCTTTATATGTCCCAATGCTAGTTTATTAGGTGCCTATAAACTTTAAACTCTTTGCCTGAGAGCATGAGTACTATTTAATTATATAGTAACTACACTCAGGCTGTCTTTGTATTAGAACCAATTATATCAGACTCTAAGAAAAATTACTATTGCTTTAAAGTTTGTGTGTGTATGAGTGAGAGTATGAGTATGAGTGTCTGTGTGTGTGTGTGTGTGTGTGTGTGTGTGTGTGTGTGTGTGCAGCACATGACCAAACAACTTTCAGGAGCCATTTCTCTCCTTCTGTCATGTGGGTCCCAGGATGTAACCCAGATGTTTGACTTTGGCAATAAATAATATTACCCACTAAATAAATAAATAAACAAACAAAAAACAAGCCACAAATCAACTTTAAAAGTAAAGGCCAGAAGTTCACAGAATAGTAGCATTGGCCTTACCATATCCTTTCTTTGGGGATGGGAAAATTAATGTTCTGAAATCCATGACTTTCAGGAATTGTGATATTCATGGAAATTCAATTCCTTTGCTGATGCTCCAGTTGTTGTGGCCAATTGCTAGAAAGGTCAGCTTAACCTTGCAGGACCCCCACCAGCCCTCCCCCCACCCCACCTCCACAGAAAGCTCAAAAGACACTGCCCAGAACTTACTCCACATTCCCCAGAACCACTTTCTTTGTCCATCATTTCTGTGAGACGAAAGGTCAGACTCCTTCACCCTAGTCTCTCCACAATTGACATTCGCCCCTCCCAAAACACTTCTAAGACTGGAAAACATGTCTTAGGATGTATCTGCCAGACTCGGACTGAGAGAAACTAGGGCACTGGTTGTCACTCTAACATTGGTGACATAGCAGAGGACGCCAAGAACTCTCTAGGAGACAATTGAATGTCCAAGAAGGGACAGCTGATGTCATGGGGAGCAGACTTTGCCTCCCTGCTAATGTTCTCCCTGTACTGAGCATAAGCAGAGGTGCCCTTTCCAGGAGACTTTCCCGGGGCAGAGCCACTGAGCATCTCCTTCTTCCAAAGCCAAATTTTCCTCTAAGCTTGATTATAAAAACCTTAGTAATTCCTATGCATCTAAATGAATGTTTCCTTCCAAATCCTGCCCAAAAATGTCTCATCCTAACTCAAATTATCCTTCTTCACCAATATTAGCCATTAAAAATTCCTGAGAAATAATACCAGTTTGAATATGCACTCAAAATGTTCTCCTGTCTTATTATGTACAGGTGCTTGAAATCACATCAAGAAATAGCCTGCATGGAAGGTTGCAACATGGGTGTGTGTTAGGGGAACACTCATGAAGCCTTGTGCTTAGCATTCAACGGTTGCCACAAAATTCCTTAGGAGGAAGACTTGAAATCATTATGGTGCTAGAAACAGTGTGGAGGCCAGTTGGCATAGGAAAGTGAAACATTAGAGCCACCATTGAAGGCTCCTGTTGGGCCCTACCTTGGTGTTTCCCTCCCCCCTCGCTGAGCCTTTCAGCCTGCTATAGCAAGAAATTGTTTACACCTTTGACAGCTGCTCTTAGCCCCTGATTTGGGGCTGGGATTTTCCATGGCACCCTTCCTCCCCACTGAGCTTTCCTGCTTCTTGTTTTTAAGAAGCTGTTTATGCCCCTGATTGGGCTGGAACTTTCACCACACAGACTTGTCCTATTTTCCTGTTTGGGGATTTTCACCTGCCTTGTTGTTTTTCCACGGCTTTTGCCTCTGGTATATAAGGAGATCTCAGTAAAGCCTTGGTGGCACTCGCTAAAAAGGGGTGACCCGTGTAAGTGTTTTCTTTCAACCCCACAAACCTACACCTGATATTCACACACTGTCGGCACAGGCACTGACAATAGGTATCACAATAGAAACTAGTAACTAGATTTAACCAAACTATCACATTAATGCTGTATTTCGTGGTATTTTTTTTTTTTTTGCTCTCCTAGAACCTCGAAGAGGCTTGGGGTTTTCTAATCCTACTCATAATTTATTAATCTTCCCAACACTATGGGCTTTGTTCTGTTAATGCTAACAGCGGCATCCAATACCTAGGATATTTTCTACTGACATGTGTGACATGAGACAAAACAGTCCCTGTCATCCCTCACCTGAATAAACTTTCTTAGAGGACAGTGTAGTTGGAGGGTCCTTCTTTCCTCTCCAAGATCGAGAAACATTTCCAGTCTTCAGACAAGTGTGTCAGCCATTGTCCAGTGACTGTCTTGAGATGTCCACATTGTCAGCTGAGTGTCGTCATCCAGCCTGCCCTGTAATTGTTGTAGATGATTAATAGGGTTCCAGCCCTAGGATTTAATTCAGTGCTACAGTACTTGCCAAACATGCTCAAAGCCCTAGCTGCCACCCTAGTCCTGTGTGCTCTAGAGAAAGAAAATAAAGATCCCCATTGTCTATCAAGTTTCTCCTCCAATAGAAGGAGAATCTGCATCCGGTCTTTTAAGTAACTCTAAGCCCCAGCTTCCCCACAGCTCCCTCCATCGATTGCACTATTGGTGCATTTTCAGTAATTCTCACTTTATTTTTGGTGTGCAAAGAATATGCACCATGTAAGTAAAGTGTGTGTGTGTGTGTGTGTGTGTGTGTGTGTGTGTGTGTTTGTGTTCATCCATGAACTCACTATAAATTATTATCAAATGACCCAGAAGACCGTGGAGAAACCTGTCGATGTGCATGCAGAATTATGTTACTACCGTTCCATGGCACCTTGCAGGTAACACTGAAATACTGGGCTGCTTTAATAGAGCCTAAAACCAGGCTATGCATGGTTTTCGGTGAGATTGTGATGTGCAACACCACAACAGAGATCAGCAGAAGCTTCATTTTTTCCATGCTGCTGTTACCAAGTGAGGCAAAGCCTCATCCCATAGAGAGTCTGGTAGGATCTGATGAAAGGAGTAAACTCAGGGTTGAAATCAAGCCTTTAGAAACAAAGAGAAAAATACAAAGTCAAGGAAAGCAAGAGCTGTCTTTTCTTCCTCTTTTTTTTTTTTTTTGAGAAGATCCACAAGAGAGACAACCCCTTCCTCAAACTAACAATGCAGAAGAGAGGCAATACATAAATTAAAAATCAGAAATGAAATGAGGGACATAACAATAGACACCGAGCAAATTGCAAAATCATTAGTTCTTACTCCCGAGGACTTTACGCCAGAAACTGGAATATTTATTCGATATTGTTGATTTTGTAGACAGATAACAATTACCAAAGTTAAATCCAGATCTGGGAAGGTATCTGAAAAATATCCCTAAGAAAATAGATACTGTCATTAAAGGTTGCATACATTATATATTATACTGCTTTATTTTTGCACGATTAAACCCCTTCGAGGACATTTAGCTATGTTATAGAAAGTGTTACTTTTAAAACAAAAGGACGAAGAAAGAAACTGTGGAGTCACTGAGATATACTTCCCAGACAGGATCAAGGAAAGACGGCTGAGAGATGCAAGCAGGGGCTGGAATGCTGCCCTTGAGAAGAAAATGTTTTTCTCACTTTACCTCACACTCTGTTGCACTATGTCCTATGTTTGTGGAAGCGGCTCTCATGCTCTCTGGGTTATGACAAGCATATTGTGATACTAGGAAGAGGGGTGATTTGCTATACAGATATTTTAAGGAGAAGCCTTTGCTTAGTCTTACTTCTTTGCCTAGTCTTGCCTCGGTTGTTCCTGGTATCATGGGAATAACGATCTTATTATATCTTGCCAAAAGGGAAAGTGAGGTAATGCATATTCATGCCTGTATAAGGGTTAATAAGCTTGCAGCTGCATGCAGTTGCATCTGCCTTTGCTCTGCATCCCCTGTGTCCTGGTTATTTGTGAGCATACCTGGGCCCCCAACGCACTAGATGTTGACAGGCATCACCCTTCTCAGTGTTAGGTATATATTTTTTTGAAATCTATGATGTGGAGGCGTATTACAGCAACAATATGAAATAGCAGGCTGGCATGTATGAAAATTGCTGTGTTTAAGCTGGGTGTGGGGACAAGTCCTCAAAAGGAGCTGTTAAGATGGGAAACAAATAATGCATTTGTTGCTGGAATTGAGTTGCCTCAGCTGTGTTGCTCTGCCTGCTCAGTGTCCATTCAACATCACTCTGTTTCTACAGAGGAACTCAAGGTTTGCCCCAGCCGCCTGTGAGCTGTGATATGGGCAGAGAAAGGCCAGGACACAGTGGTGATTTCCCACTCCTCAGTTATGCTGAATTTTCCACTACTGTACTTGTATACACAAGTACAGTGTGGTCAGTTATTATAGATATTTGTCATTTCTTACAGAGGGCAACTATGATTGACTACACCCAATTCTATAAAAAACAAAACTCAGGAAACCTGGCCCTTGGCAGCAATGAATCAAGAAATAGCTAGGATGGTGGGGCATGAATTCTGCCAAGCAATGAACTCAGATAGGTGGGGTTGTGAGGAAGATGTATGGTTGAATAGCCCAATAGATTCACGTTGTATCATCTTGATTTAATCTAAGGACAAAGAAGTGCAGTATCTCTGATGGCTTTCTTCTAACCCCTTGAAAGGTTCACTGGGGATTGACCATAGAACTTCATTCTTCTTGATGGGGCAGCAACATTAGGGAAGCTTGAGATTGCCATAGGCACAGTATTAGGCTAGAAATGCTGAGTAGGTGATACTAAGTTGTTCAGATGGTGATACCCATTTCATTTGTTCTTAACGTGGACCTAAGGAAAGACAGATCGAGGTCCTTAGAATACAAAGATCATTTCCAGTTCTTTTCTACCTTTCCTGAATGAAAGACTGGTTGGCAGAGAATGGTAAAAATTCAAGAATTGGTAGATGATGCTTTGAAAGAAGGGTGGGATTCTGTGCTGGTTTTAGACAGGGTCTCAATTACCCCATCTTGTTCTCTACGTTGCTCGTCAGGTTCACTTTGAGCTCAAATAAAGCTGCTTCCACTTTCCAACAGGTCGTCTTACAAAGGGGCCTCCAAGGACTGTGAGGACAGCATTAGCCAATGAGAATTGAGGTGTGTAACCCACAACTATAGCTTTATCTGAAAGACCCTCAGACAGAGGAGATTCTCGCAGCAGTCCTGAGGACAATCACCACCACATGAACACACAGGACTCAGTCTTGATGTAAAAACAAGAGGTTTACTTTGGGAATCCAATGCACTGGGGCTCGACACGGTCCTCACGAAGGAGGGATGTGAGGAGCCTCGAACAACAAAAATGTACAGATTAAACAGTCAGTGAAGATTACACAGTTTCCTTAGCTCAGCTATTTCGGTGCCGAGGATAAGTAGGCAGATGTTTCTCATCCTGGAATTCCTGGGATAAGGCCATAACCACATCAATGCAGCTATTTCAGTACCAAGGACGTCTGACTTGATATATGTTTTCTTATCCTGGGGTTCCCAGGACAAGGACCAAGGATATCTGTCTTGGCAGGTGTTTCTCTTCTGGAGTTCCCAGGACAAGGCTATAGCTATGTCAGCCTATAGCACAGCTGCATTCAGTACCAAGGACATCTCACTTCTATAGTGGTCAGTCAGCTTCCCAGAGATGTTTCCTGTCTTGTAATTGCCCTGCAGTAAATATGTTCTATACCCTCTGTTCTTATGGCCCGGCAGCTTCCTAGAGCGTGGGTGGGAATGTGCTTTCTGTACTTTCTGGTCTATTGTCTAATGTCAAGGGCCTAAGCGACGGCCAGCTTAAAAGATTCTCATTCTTAAGAAATGGCTTTACTGATATATAAATGGGGATCTTTCATATCCACTTTCTTCCAAGTCTACCAGCCATCTCAGATTGTTGCTGTAATATGCCTGACAATCAAGGACACAGAAAAATAACTTGATACACAGCAAGGACATTGTGATCATATCCTGTGTCGTTCTGTATGTTCTGGATGAGGTTTGTTAAAATGACAATATTGCACAAAGCTTTATATAGGACCCATCAAATTAAGGGTCACTATGCACTGTCATAGCTAAAATGGCCTGGTCAGAAGTGACCACTGGATCACTCTTCTGTAACTTCACATGAGAGGCTTGTGCTTTTTGTGTTTTTTATTTTTCTGTTTTATTTATTTATTTATTTATTTATTTATTTATTTATTTATTTATTGCTTTATATGTTGTCCGGAAGATAGTTCAAGTCATGGATCTGCCCCCAAAATCTGAGCTTTGCTACTAATAGTGTAAACAGTATTAGTGTATGCATTCAATAAAATAACTTGTTTTTTTTTTTAAGTAGGATAGATGCGTTTGTGTTTTGTGGGGTGATCCATGAAACAGGAGTGAAGATGGTTGTTTCTTACTCTGTCCACTGAGTTATGTCTCTAGGCTTGTCCTACTCCTTTGGCTGTACCCCCCCACACACACATCTGCTGACTATTTTATTTTTCAGATGAACTCACACGTTGGAGCTTAGAGAGGCCTGTAAGCAATCCTGCTTTGGTAACTTAAGTGCAAAGAGGAGAGCTCCACACTCAGCCTGAGGGTGCATTCACTGGTGGATCCAATATTTCAGTTTCCTCTGCTAACAGATCCCCACATTTTTGCCAGGGCCATAATGAATGCAATTCTTTCTCCTAAGGAATCTGGTGGCAACTGTCAAATGTTAAGCACAAAGCTTCAGGTTGTACCTATAACACACACCCACATCGCAACCTACCCTACAGGCTATTTCTGGGTGTGATTTCATGCACCTGCACATGATGAGACAGGAGACTTCTTTGGCTACTTATAGGAACTGGTGTGATTTCTCAGTAATCTTTAATGGGTAATATTGCTGACTGAGGAGAATTTGAGGTAGGATGAAACATTTCTGTGCAGGGATTGGGGAGGAAGCACTCATTTGGATACATAGCAATGACTTAGGTTTTTCCAATCCAGACTAGAGCCAAATTTGGCTTTGGAAGCATGTGGTGCTCAGTGGCATGCCACAGGGAAGTCTCCTGAAAAGGGCACATCAGCTTTTGCTCAGTACAGGGAGAACATTAGCAGGGAGGCAAAGTCTGTTTTCCGTGACATCAGCCGTCCCTTCGTGGACATTCTATTGTCTCCTAGAGAGACCTTGGAATCCCTGTGATGTCACCAGTATCGTTGTGACAACCAATTCCCTACTTTTTCTCTTAGTGTCCAAAGGATATATCCACAGACATGTTTGCCCGTCTTCTCAGGCGCTTTGGGAGAGTTGATGTTGGTAGAGAAGAGTCTAGAGTGAAGCAAACGGAACCTAAAGGTAATGATGGACACAGGACATGGGGAATGTGGAGTAAGTTCTGGGCAGTGTATGTTGAGCTTCCTCTCAGGGGTGAGTGTGGGGGTCTTCCGCTGGCCTTTTTAGTAATGGGCCACAACCACTGGAACATCTTCACAGATATTGAATTCCATGATTATCACAATTCCTGAAAGTCAAGGTTTTCACATCATTAGTTTCTCCATAACCACATGGAGGATATGGCAATGCCTATGCTATTATTGGGTGAACTTCTAGTCTTTACTTTTACAGTGCATTCGGTAGGTTAAATTGATATAATAACACCATCAGGAGTCATGGAGGGTATAACTTTTCTGAATTAAACAGGGCATCAATGTACTTCACTTTCATTGCTTCTTTAAATTCAGTGACTATCTGACAGTAGTAAGAGGGAGAGAATTGTGCTCCTGGCCATGACCTTATATTCTTAGAACTCCTCTGACTACCTCTGGCTGACGGGGCCAATCTTACCTTCATATATTAGAGGTTCTGTGTGGCAGATATTTTTCTACAGTAGCCAAACTATATGGAGCAGGTAGAGAAAGAGCCTGTAACCTATTGGCACTTCTGGGGCATTTGTCATTTCAGTAGGGGGAATTAATAAGTCTGTTGACCATGTCCTCCCCCTACATGACTTTTTAATGCAAAGTTATTGGACTAGAGTAACAGTGTAGGATATCTGAGTATCCCTGATCAATGAAGTCATTGTGGATGCTGAATTGATGATCTGACTTCTGAAACCAGAGGGGTGAGGGTCCTGAAACCGGGTTGTAGCGTGCGTACCTGATAATAATCCTGGAGAAGGCATCTCTCTGGTACTTGTAAGCCTGTGTGGGTGGGCATAGGGAACACCTGGCTGCTTACATCTCTTGGTCTCTATATAGTAGTGGGGGAACTGTGATCCACTTAGGATGCCTCTTACACATAGACCAAACTCCTTGCAGTGACACTGGCTTCCAAGCATGTTCTCCTGTTTGGACCTCACTGTGGTCTGTGTATGCTCTATGCATTCGCCCCATGCGGGTTCACTTGTGTTCTTCTACCTACAGAGGCCTGCAGACAGACATCATCCCCTGAAAATGTCCTAAACAAGGTGCAGACCAACGAGGAAGAGGAGAGGCTGAATAGAGAACTGGAGCTAACTACCAAGGAGAGAAATGAGCTGACAGATCGCCTCCTTTATGTGACAGGTGGATCCATGAACAAGAGGTATGCATTGCTCCAAACAAACGACCTTTTTCTAAACCTCATCTCCCATAGAGAGGAGATTCAGAACCCTACCCTTACTGAGGAGGGAGATTGAAAATGGACTCTCTGATTCCTCCTGTTGAAAATCTGAACTTGTGATCTGAGTGAAGATTTCAGGGATAAAGTCACTGGAGCATGAGTTCCCAGTGTACAATTGGAAAGCCCTGGACAGGTGGTAGTTTTGCAAGGTTCTAGGTGCTGTGAGTTTGTGGAGAGTGTTTGTACTTGCTAGGAAGGTGACTGAACGCTATCATCTCCTGGCAGCAGCCTTAGGTGACAGGTCCCACATTGTTCATATCAATGCTTAACTACAAGGCCTGAGGCTCTGGCCTGCTCCTTCTTGTCTCTGTGCCTTGCACTCTGAGACAGTAATGGTGCATGCATTTCTACTGATTCTCATTGTGCTCCTTCCATATTTGTCTCTCTCATTCTCTGAGTCTGTTTACTTTTCTTTCTTTCTTTTTTTTTTTTGGTTCTTTATTTTTTTTGGGGGGTTCTTTTTTTCGGAGCTGGAGACCTTACTTTTCTTTTCCTGTGGGTGTGTCCCAGTTTGTGTGTCTCTGTGTGCACAGGTCTGCATGAATATGCACAACCTTTATATGTTTCTCTATTTCTCCACCCTTGGAATTTAGGGGTCTGTTTTTTGACCTCAGGATTTACCTGTATAATAGTTTCATGGAGGTGTAAGTGCTTTATTTTGGAAGCCCCACTTTCAACAGCACAGTTCTTTGCCTGTGTAGTCACATTTGTCGATACATTTGTATGCCTTGAGCAGATTATAAGTTTGTGGCAATATCTGGTCTCATCTCCAGAATTATGTGTACTGTCTGCCTCTAGAATATTAGTTATTCGGCTTGTAGCATTCCACTTGTCAAAATAGGAAAAATGAAATCAGAGGTTTCTGGATGTATGTGTGTGTGTGTGTGTGTGTGTGTGTGTGTGTGTCTGTGTCTGTGTGTGTGTGTGTGTGTGGTTGGGTAAGCTCTTTGGCCTAGGCTCTTGACAGCATAACAGGTTTGAATGCAGATCCAGCCCTCCTGATTGAAAAAAGTGAGCCAGGGAACCCTTTATCTGGGTGCTTAGCTTCTGTTGTCCTGGGCACACAATTCCAAGTTTCTGAAGCTGAAGAAGATCCAAATATGTAGAATTCAGAAAGTGTCCTTCCAGGGCTGGGGTAGTACAGGACACAGCCTGAGTTCATATAATCCTAAACCCCGATGTTCATTGGGTTCTATCTTCCTGGGTCCAGCCCCTACTTCAGGCCAAATCCATTTTATGAAAACTTGAAGATAAAGGAGAAAGAGGTCATGTCATTACTGCACAACTTAGACACAAAGAACATTGAACATCGTGAGAAATTTCAGGAGCTCAAGAAGGAGATTAACTTCTATTGGTAAGTACTGGTCAGAAGGGCCCATCACTTGTGGAATATCCATTGCTGCCTCTCTTTGTTCCGGACTGGAGAGCCTGCAGCTCTGGGTCCATGTCTTCTGCTGTTTAAATATCACTGTGTCGTGGGTCTTTTGGACTCAGTTTCAGTTCCATAAGAGACTGTGACTCATCACCACAGTGTCTATGCATCTTTAGAAGGCTCTGGATAGAACTATACTGATTCAGGCATCAGAGTGTTATTAGGCCGACCTGGGCCTCTGGGGTCATACCAGGTTTAACAAAGCTCAATGTGTGGACCACATGGTTAGCATGACCTTCTCTTGGTTCTACTGTCCTCTTGTGATTGTTTACTGCCTACTAATTGATGTTGCCCCGGTGCATTGGGCTTTCATGGATAGTTGTAGATCCCTTGTTCTTTTGGAGAGACATGGACTCTTACTGGTGCTTGGGTCACAGAAACAATTTATTCTTCCCTGGATTGGCCGTTTGCTGTTTGTGCAGCAGCCTTACATGTATGGAGATGTATTCTATGAAGTCATTATGGGTATCTGGGTCCTGGTGGACTTTGTGGGATTTGGCAGTTGGAATGGGAGGAAGAGGCCTCAGGATCTTACTATGCAGAGTGTGTTTCCAGCAACCTGCACAGCCGGCTCCTGATGGACCAGGCATGTATGAAGAAGAAGTTGGTCACATTGAAGCAGGAGTGCAAGGAGTTACAGCGATATTTGTTTGAGTTGAACCCAAACGATGAAGAAGAACAGGAGATGACCAGCAACCTCCAGACCCAGCAAAATGTGGTAGGAACAAGCAGCTGAGTCAGATTAACAATGTCTGATACCATTTGCCTATTGGATACATCTTTACTTCCCCTATCATCTTTCTAATCTCCCCACACCCAATCAGTCACCCACCTCATGTGATAGAGTTATTCATTGCTCTGTCTATGCACAAGTATTCTGGGATGTTAACCACTTTTCAGAAGCTGAATTATGGGCAATTATACTTCTCTGCCCTTTTTGAAACTGCAGTCCAGAAATGGTGACAGAGGAATAACATATCACATGACTGCATCTCCCTATCACAGATTGGATGCTATGAAGAGTTTGAACGAGTTCTTGGTCCTGTGACAAAGGTCATACAGGGGTCATGTTATGGTTGGAAGCACCTTGTAGGGATAAGAACCAAGTGCAAATGGCAAATGAGTCCTGGTCATTGGCTTTGATCTGGGTATCATGTGGCCTTCTCCTTTCTTCCTGCACCCCAATTAGGTCTCTCCCCATTTCCCCATTCTTGGTTTGCACTGGTAGATTCTGAGGAGCAGCTTGTTCTCCCACAGTACTGTGAGGGTTGCTGGTGATGTTTCCCATCCTGCATAGATATCAGCAATGATTTCAGTGAAAAGATCAGTGCTGTCTGTCCAATGCAGCTGAGGGGAAAGAAGGCAGCAACTTGATAGCTGGTATGCATGTCCCCACCAAATCAGTGTCTTAATAGCTGCCTTCTCCTCCCAGGTCTCAGGAACTGCAGGAGACATGGCATAGGACGGATCCCAGGAAGACAGCCCCCTGAGGAATGAGTTTCTCTCTCAGGAGTTCCCTGTGACAACAATCCTCCCAGTCAAAGACTTTTTGGGGGAATATTATTCTTCTCAGATAATTTCCTCAATGTATAGAGACCCTAAATTTATGTATCCGTATGCCAGCCTGTCTCATTGAAGTCTTTCTCCTTTCTCATACCGACAACACCATTTGAGAGACAACTGAGGGGACTGCCTTGACATCTCCTGTCCTAGAGGAGAAACAGGACTACAACTGTGTTTCTAAATGTTCATTAAGAAAATGCTGTTAAGAAATGTTTTTGATTATGATTTTCATTGAAGTTTTCTTTTTGTTATTTCATAGTTATATATTCTTGTTACTGTTTTTCATTTTTTATACCATTTTAGTTGTTCATTTTATGCCTGTTTTTTGTAAATTGTATTCCTTATGAATAAAAATTGATTTGTAACTCTTGACTCTTAAGACCATCTTATTCAAGGGTCCTTTCCCCTCCTGTAGACTTAGAGCTTACAGCTGGATATGGATCTTTGCATGGTCCAGGCAGCATGGGTAAATAGGGAATTCAAAGCCACCAAGGGGTACACAGGGTGATGGTGTCTTTTGTGTGGATAATGTGACTTTTTTTTATGGACACACACTTTATGATGTAATCACTGCCATACTGTATCCATGCTGTCATGTATTCTGCTCATCCTAGTCTATATCAGTCTACAACACACATTCCTTATTGACTGTGTGCACCAGATATAGAGTAGCACACACTCATGCCTGTAGAGCTGCAGAAAAAATGACAACTTTCACAAAGGAATATAGAATAATCCTAATCGAGAACCATGTGCCTCAGTTTTTCTTACAATACAGCATTAGTATTAAACCACAAAGATAATGACCATCAACGTCATTTTGGGAAATAGGTTTTTATAGGTGCTGTTTCACTTGATCATTCATATGCTGTGTTTTTTATTGTTGCTGATTATATTTATTTTTATCATGTAACTCAATGGATCTTTTTTTTTCAAATGTATGTCTGGGTCACTCCTGAGTGCATTTCCCTCATGATCCAAAAGAGGGAATAGCATTCCCCATTGTAGATGATTGTTAGGGACCATGTGGTTCTTCTGAGAGAGCAGCAGATGCTCTAACCTGTGAGCCATCACCACAGCTCCTGTAGGTAGCTTTTGTCCTTCCAGGGCATGTGCTGTACTAGATGGACACGATCACCTTCAATTAAGGAGAGAGATCTCAGGAGATGTGTATGTACAGGTGGTTGAGCGGTGCCTGCTCAATGTGGTAGCCTGCTAGGCATCCACACCGGGCTCTGGTGCCTCCACTGCTCATTGTGCATTCAGAATCATCCTCCAGCATCACTCGGTTTCAATTCCAAACAGATCTTTCACTTACTATCGATGATTATATACATTAAGCACATCTGATAAAATACTGAAGACACTAGCCTCCTTCTACAGGCCAACTTGGCATAATGAATTCTTTTGATAGAAAGCAAGATAATTATCTTAATCCATGCAGTTTAGGGAGGACCTCAAGAGCATCCATAGTGAATGCAGACTGCAGCTGTGACCACATGTTTCTTTTGCAGAGCAGGTCTGTGCAAGCCCAGAGCTTAGGTGGGACGGTTCATGTTTCACCTTTTACATGGAAATCTGTGATCGTATTGAGAAAGTATATGTTCCACGTGACTCATTTCCAATTTATGGAATTAAACTGACTTACTGTGAGTGGAGGTGACTCCGAGAGATAAAGTGAAGAAGAACAATCCAGTATGTCTGCAAACAGATGCTGTCTCATTAGGGCTTTTCAATGCTCAGCAGCTGGAGAAGCAAGGGAGAGGCATTGGTGACTCTCAAGCTTAGGTCCTCTAGTCATTATAAGCTGAGCATGACACAAAAAGTCATAGGCATCACACTAGAATCTAGTAACTAGATTTAACCAACCTATCACATTAATGCTGTGTTTGGTGGTATTTTTTGCTCTCTTAGGACCTGGAAGAGGCTTGGGGTTTTCTAATCCTACTCATAATTTATTAATCTTCCCAACACTATGGGCTGTGTTCTATTAATGCTAACAGCGCCATCCAATACCTAGGATATTTTCTACTGACATGTGTGACGTGAGACAAAACAGTCCCTGTCATCCCTCACCTGAATAAACTTCCTTAGAGGACAGTGTAGTTGGAGGGTCCTTCTTTCCTCTCCAAGATCGAGAAACATTTCCAGTCTTCAGACAAGTGTGTCAGCCATTGTCCAGTGACTGTCCTGAGATGTCCACAATGTCAGCTGAGTGTCGTCATCCAGCCTGCCCTGTAATTGTTGTAGATGATTAATAGGGTTCCAGCCCTAGGATTTAATTCAGTGCTACAGTACCTGCCAAACATGCTCAAAGCCCTAGCTGCCACCCTAGTCCTGTGTGCTCTAGAGAAAGAAAATAAAGAACCACAATGTCTATCAAGTTTCTCCTCCAATAGAAGGAGAATCTGCATCGGTCTTTTAAGTAACTCTAAGCCCCAGCTTCCCCACAGCTCCCTCCTTCGATTCCATTATTGGTGCATTTTCAGTAACGCTCACTTTATTTTTGGTGTGCAAAGAATATGCACCATGTCAGTAAAGTGTGTGTGTGTGTGTGTGTGTGTGTGTGTGTGTGTGTGTTCATCCATGAACTCACTATAAATTATTATCAAATGACCCAGAAGACCGTGGAGAAACATGTCGATGTGCATGCAGAATTATGTTACTACCATTCCATGGCACCTTGCAGGGAACACTGAAATAGTGGGCGGCTTTAATAGAGCCTAAAACCAGGCTATGCATGGTTTTCGGTGAGATTGTGATGTGCAACACCGCAACAGAGATCAGCAGAAGCTTCATTTATTCCATGCTGCTGTTACCAAGGTGAGGCAAAGCCTCATCCCATAGAGAGTCTGGTAGGATCTGATGAAGGGCAATAAACTCAGGGTTGAAATCAAGCCTTTAGAAACAAAGAGAAAAATACAAAATCAAGGAAAGCAAGAGCTGTCTTTTTCTTTTCTTCCTCTTTTTTTTTTTTGAGAAGAACCACAAGAGAGACAAACCCTTCCTCAAACTAACAATGCACAAGAGAGACAATACATATATTAAAAATCAGAAATGAAATGAGGGACATAACAATAGACACCGAGCAAATTCCAAAATCATTAGTTCTTACTCCCGAGGACTTTACGCCAGAAAACTGGAATATTTATTCGATATTGTTGATTTTGTAGACAGATAAAAATTACCAAAGTTAAATCCAGATCTGGGAAGGTATCTGAATAATACCCCTAAGAAAATAGATACACTCATTAAAGGTTGCATACATTATATATTATATTGCTTTCTTTTTGCATGATTAAACCCCTTCAAGGACATTTAGCTGTGTTATAGAAAGTGTTACTTTCAAAACAAAAGAATAAAGAAAGAAATTGTGGAGTCACTGAGATACACTTCCCAGACAGGATCAAGGAAAGACGGCTGAGAGATGCAAGCAGGGGCTGGAACGCTGCCCTTGAGAAGGAAATGTTTTTCTCACTTTACCTTACACTATGTTGTACTATGTCCTATTTTGTGGAAGCAGGTCTCATGCTCTCTGGGTTATGACAAGGATATTGTGATACTAGGAAGAGGGGTGATTTGCTATACAGATATTTTAAGGAGAAGCCTTGGCTTAGTCTCACTTCTTTGCCTAGTCTTGCCTCAGTCGTTCCTGGTATCATGGGAATAACCATCTTATTATATCTTGCCAAAAGGGAAAGTGAGGTAATCCATATTCATGACTATATAAGGGTTAATAAACTTGCAGCTGCATGCAGTTGCATCTGCCTTTGCTCTGCATCCCCTGTGTCCTGGTTATTTGTGACCGTACCTGGGCCCCCAATGCACTAGATGTTGACAGGCATCACCCTTCTCACTGTCAGGTTTATTTTCTTTCTTTTTTGAAATCTATGATGTGGAAGCGTATTACAGCAACAATATGAAATAGCAGGCGGGCATGTATGAAAATTGCTGTGTTTAAGCTAGGTGTGGGGACAAGTCCTCAAAAGGAGCTGTTAAGATGGGAAACACATAATGCATTTGTTGCTGGAATTGAGTTGCCTCAGCTGTGTTGCTCTGCCTGCTCAGTGTCCATTCAACATCACTCTGTTTCTACAGAGGAACTCAAGGTTTGCCCCAGCTGCCTGTGAGCTGTGATATGGGCAGAGAAAGGCCAGGACACAGTGGTGATTTCCCATTCCTCAGTTATGCTGAATTTTCCACTACTGTACTTGTATACACAAGTACAGTGTGGTCAGTTATTATAGATATTTGTCATTTCTTACAGAGGGCAACTATGATTGACTACACCCAATTCTATAAAAAACAAAACTCAGGAAACCTGGCCCTTGGCAGCAATGAATCAAGAAATATCTAGGATGGTGGGGCATGAATTCTGCCAAGCAATGAACTCAGATAGGTGGGGTTGTGAGGAAGATGGATGGTTGAATAGCCCAATAGATTCACGTTGTATCATCTTGACTTATTCTAAGGACAAAGAAGTGCAGTATCTCTGATGGCTTTCTTCTAACCCCTTGAAAGGTTCACTGGGGTTTGACCTCAGTTCTTCATTCTTCTTGCTGGGGCAGCAACACTCAGGGAAGCTTGAGATTGCCATAGGCACAGTATTAGGCTAGAAATGCTGAGTAGGTGATACTAAGTTGTTCAGATGGTGATACCCATTTCATTTGTTCTTAACGTGGACCTAAGGAAAGACAGATCGAGGTCCTTAGAATACAAAGATCATTTCCAGTTCTTTTCTACCATTCCTGAATGAAAGACTGGTTGGCAGAGAATGGTAAAAATTCAAGAATTTGTAGATGATGCTTTGAATGAAGGGTGGGTTTCAGTGCTGGTTTTAGACAGGGTCTCAATTACCCCATCTTGTTCTCTACGTTGCTCGTCAGGTTCACTTTGAGCTCAAATAAAGCTGCTTCCACTTTCCAACAGGTAGTCTTACAAAGGGGCCTCCAAGGACTGTGAGGACAGCATTAGCCAATGAGAATTGAGGTGTGTAACCCACAACTATAGCTTTATCTGAAAGACCCTCAGACAGAGGAGACACTCACTCCAGTCCTGAGGATAATCACCACCCCATGAACACAGAGGACTCAGTCTTGATGTAAAAACAAGAGGTTTACTTTGGGATACCAATGCACTGGGGCTCGACACGGTCCTCACGCAGGAGGGATGTGAGGAACCTCGAACAACAGAAATGTACAGCTTAAACAATCATTATGATCACACAGTTTCATTAGCTCAGCTATTTCGGTGCCAAGGATAACTAGGCAGATGTTTCTCGTCCTGGAATTCCTGGGATAAGGCCGTAACCACATCAATGCAGCTATTTCAGTACCAAGGACGTCTGACTTGATATATGTTTTCTTATCATGGGGTTCCCAGGACAAGGACCAAGGATATCTGTCTTGGCAGGTGTTTCTCTTCTGGAGTTCCCAGGACAAGGCTATAGCTATGTCAGCCTATAGCACAGCTGCATTCAGTACCAAGGACATCTCACTTCTATAGTGGTCAGTCAGCTTCCCAGAGATGTTTCCTGTCTTGTAATTGCCCTGCAGTAAATATGTTCTATACCCTCTGTTCTTATGGTCGGGCAGCTTCCTAGAGAGTGGGTGGGAATGTGCTTTCTGTACTTTCTGTTCTATTGTCTAATGTGTAGGGGCTAAGCGAGGGCCAGCTTAAAAGATTCTCATTCTTAAGAAATGGCTGTACTGATATATAAATGGGGATCTTTCATATCCACTTTCTTCCAAGTCTACCAGCCATCTCAGATTGTTGCTGTAATATGCCTGACAATCAAGGACACAGAAAAATAACTTCATACACAGCAAGGACATGGCAATCATATCCTGTGTCGTTATGTATGCTCTGGATGAGGTTTGTTAAAATGACAATGTTGCACAAAGCTTTAAATAGGACCCATCAAATTAAGGGTCACTATGCACTGTCATAGCTAAAATGGCCTGGTCAGAATCAGAAGTGACCACTGGATAACTCTTCTGTAACTTCACATGAGAGGCTCGTGCTTTTTGTGTTTTTTTATTTTTCTGTATTTTTTCTTATTTATTTATTTATTTATTTATTTATTTATTTATTTATTGCTTTATATGTTGTCCGGAAGATAGTTCAAGTCATGGAACTGCCCCCAAAATCTGAGCTTTGCCACTAATACTGTAAACAGTATTAGTGTATGCATTCAATAAAATAACTTGGTTTTTTTTTTAATATGATAGATGCTTTTGTGTTTTGTGGGGTGATCCATGAAACAGGAGTGAAGATGCTTGTTTCTTATTCTGTCCCCTGAGTTATGTCTCTAGGCTTGTCCTACTCCTTTGGCTGGACCCCCACACACACACACACATCTGCTGACTATTTTATTTTTCAGATGAAATCACACGTTATAGCTTAGAGAGGCCTGTAAGGAATCCTGCTTTGGTAACTTAAGTGCAAAGAGGAGAGCCCCACACTCAGCCTGAGGGTGCATTCACTTGTGGATCCAATATTTCAGTTTCCTCTGCTAACAGATCACCACATTGTTGCCAGGACCATAATGAATGCAATTCTTTCTCCTAAGGAATCTGGTGGCAACTGTCAAATGTTAAGCACAAAGCTTCAGGTTGTACCTATAACACACACCCACATCGCAACCTACCCGACAGGCTATTTCTGGGTGTGATTTCATGCACCTGCACATGATGAGACAGGAGACCTCTTTGGCTACTTATATTAACTGGTGTGATTTCTCAGTAATCTTTAATGGGTAATATTGCTGACTGAGGAGAATTTGAGGTAGGATGAAACATTTCTGTGCAGGGATTGGGGAGGAAACACTCATTTAGATACATAGCAATGACTTAGGTTTTTCCAATCAAGCCTAGAGTCAAATTTGGCTTTGGAAGCATGTGGTGCTCAGTGGCTATGCCACAGGGAAGTCTCCTGAAAAGGGCACATCAGCTTTTGCTCAGTACAGGGAGAACATTAGCAGGGAGGCAAAGTCTGTTCTCCGGGACATCAGCAGTCCCTTCGTGGACATTCTATTGTCTCCTAGAGAGACCTTGGAATCCCTGTGATGTCACCAGTATCGTTGTGACAACCAATTCCCTACTTTTTCTCTTAGTGTCCAAAGGATATATCCACAGGCATGTTTGCCCGTCTTTGTAGGCGCTTTGGGAGAGTTGATGTTGATAGAGAAGAGTCTAGAGTGAAGCAAACGAAACCTAAAAGTAATGATGGACACAGGACATGGGGAATGTGGAGTAAGTTCTGGGCAGAGTATGTTGAGCTTCCTGTCAGGGGTGTGTGTGGGGGTCTTCCGCTGGCCTTTTTAGTAATGGGCCACAACCACTGGAACATCTCCACAGATATTGAATTCCATGATTATCTCAATTCCTGAAAGTCAAGGTTTTCACATCATTAGTTTCTCCATAACCACATGGAGGATATGCCAATGCCTATGCTATTATTGGGTGAACTTCTAGTCTTTACTTTTACAGTGCATTCGGTATGTTAAATTGATATAATAACACCATCAGGAGGCATGGAGGGTATAACTTTTCTGAATTAAACAGGGCATCACTGTACTTCACTTTCATTGCTTCTTTAAATTCAGTGACTATCTGACAGTGGTAAGAGGGAGAGAACTGTGCTCCTGGCCATGACCTTATATTCTTAGAACTCCTCTGAATACCTCTGGCTGACAGGGCCAATCTTACCTTCATATATTAGAGGTTCTGTGTGGCAGATATTTTTCTACAGTAGCCAAACTATATGGAGCAGGTAGAGAAAGAGCCTGTAACCTATTGGCACTTCTGGGGCATTTGTCATTTCAGTAGGGGGAATTAATAAGTCTGTTGACCATGTCCTCCCCCTACATGACTTTTTAATGCAAAGTTATTGGACTAGAATAACAGTGTAGAATATCTGAGTATCCCTGATCAATCAAGTCATTGTGGATGCTGAATTGATGATCTGACTTCTGAAACCAGAGGGGTGAGGGTCCTGAAACCGGGTTGTAGCCTGCGTACCTGATAATAATCCTGGAGAAGGCATCTCTCTGGTACTTGTAAGCCTGTGTGGGCGGGCATAGGGAACACCTGGCTGCTTACATCTCTTGGTCTCTATATAGTAGTGGGGGAACTGTGATCCACTTAGGATGCCTCTTACACATAGACCAAACTCCTTGCAGTGACACTGGCTTCCAAGCATGTTCTCCTGTTTGGACCTCACTGTGGTCTGTGTATGCTCTATGCATTCGCCCCATGCGGGTTCACTTGTGTTCTTCTACCTACAGAGGCCTGCAGACAGACGTCATCCCCTGAAAATGTCCTAAACAAGGTGCAGGCCAACGAGGGAGAGGAGAGGCTGAATAGAGAACTGGAGCTAACTACCAAGGAGAGAAATGAGCTGACAGATCGCCTCCTTTATGTGACAGGTGGATCCATGAGCAAGAGGTATGCATTGCTCCAACCAAACGACCTTGTTCTAAACCTCATCTCCCATAGAGAGGAGATTCAGAACCTGACCCTTACTGAGGAGTGAGTTTGAAAATAGACTCTCTGATTCCGCCTGTTGAAAATCTGAACTTGCGATCTGAGTGAAGATTTCAGGGATAAAGTCACTGGAGCATGAGTTCCCAGTGTACAATTGGAAAGCCCTTGACAGGTGGTAGCTTTGCAAGGTTCTAGGTGCTGTGAGTTTGTGGAGAGTGTTTGTACTTGCTAGGAAGGTGACTGAATGCTATCATCTCATGGCAGCACCCTTAGGTGACAGGTCCCACATTGTTCATATCAATGCTTAACTAGAAGTTCTGAGGCTCTGGCCTGGTCCTTCTTGTCTGTGGGCCTTACACTCTGAGACAGTAATGGTGCATACATTTCTACTGATTCTCATTGTGCTCTTTCCATATTTGTCTCTCTTTCTCATTCTCTGAGTCTGTTTACTTTTCTTTTCTTGTGGGTGTGTCCCAGCTTGTGTGTCTGTGTGTGCACAGGTCTGCATGCATATGCACAACTTTTATATGTTTCTCTATCCCTCCCCCCTTGGAATTTAGGGGTCTGTTTTTTGACCTCAGGATTTACCCGTATAATAGTTTCATGGAGGTGTAAGTGCTTTATTTTGGAAGCCCCACTTTCAACAGCACAGTTCTTTGCCTGTGTGGTCACATTTGTCTATACATTTGTATGCCTTGGGCAGATTATAAGTTTGTGGCAATATCTGGTCTCATCTCCAGAACTATGTGTACTGTCTGCCTCTAGAATATTAGTTAATCGGCTTGTAGCATTCCACTTGTCAAAACAGGAAAAATGAAATCAGAGGTTTCTGAATGTGCATGCGTGTGTGTGTGTGTGTGCGTGTGTGTGTGTGTGTGTGTGTGTGTGTGTGTGTGTGTGGTTGGATAAGCTCTGTGGCCAAGGCTCTTGACAGCATAACAGGTTTGAATGCAGATCCAGCCCTCCTGATTGAAAAAAGTGAGCCAGGGAACCCTTTATCTGGGTGCTTAGCATCTGTTGTCCTGGGCACACAATTCCAAGTTTCTGAAGCTGAAGAAGATCCAAATATGTAGAATTCAGAAAGTGTCCTTCGAGGGCTGGGGTAGTAAAGGACACAGCCTGAGTTCATATAATCCTAAACCCCGATGTTCATTGGGTTCTATCTTCCTGGGGCCAGCCCCTACTTCAGGCCAAATCCATTTTATGAAAACTTGAAGATAAAGGAGAAAGAGGTCATGTCATTACTGCACAACTTAGACACAAAGAACATTGAACATCGTGAGAAATTTCAGGAGCTCAAGAAGGAGATTAACTTCTATCGGTAAGTACTGGTCAGAAGGCCCCATCACTTGTGGAATATCCATTGCTGCCTCTCTTTGTTCTGGACCGGAGTGTCTGCAGCTCTGGGCCCATCTCTTCTGCTGTTTAAATATCACTGTGCCGTGGGTCTTTTGGACTCACTTTCAGTTCCATAAGAGACTGTGACTTCTCAGCACAGTGTCTATGCATCTTTAGAAGGCTCTGGATAGAACTACACTGATTCAGGCATCAGAGTGTTATTAGGCCAACCTGCGGCTCTGGGGTCATACCAGGTTTAACAAAGCTCAATGTGTGGACCACATGGTTTGCATGACCTCCCTTGGTTCTACTGTCCTCTTGTGGTTATTTGCCGCCTACTAATTGATGTTGCCCCGATGCATTGGGCTCTCATGGGTAGTTGTAGATCCCTTGTTCTTTTGGACAGACATGGACTCTTATTAGTGCTTGGGTCACAGAAACAATTTATTTTTCCCTGGATTGGCCGTTTGCTGTTTGTGCAGCAGCCATACATGTATGGAGATGTATTCTATGAAGTCTTTATGGGTATCTGGGTCCTGGTGGAGTTTGTGGGATTTGGCAGTTGGAATGGGAGGAAGAGGCTTCAGGATCTTACTATGCAGAGTGTGTTTCCAGCAACCTGCACAGCCGGCTCCTGATGGACCAGGCATGTATGAAGAAGAAGTTGGTCACATTGAAGCAGGAGAGCAAGGAGTTACAGCGATATTTGTTTGAGTTGAACCCGAATAATGAAGACGAACAGGAGAATACCAGCAACCTCCAGACCCAGCAAAATGTGGTAGGAACAAGCAGCTGAGTCAGATTAACAATGTCTGATACCATTTGCCTATTGGATACAACTTTGTTTCCCCTATCATCTTTCTAATCTCCCCACACCCAGTCAGTCACCCACCTCATGTGATAGAGTTATTCATTGCTCTGTCTATGCACAAGTATTCTGGGATGTTAACCACTCTTCAGAAACTGAATTATGGGCAATTATACTTCTCTGCCCTTTTTGAAACTGCAGTCCAGAAATGGTGACAGAGGAATAACATATCACATGACTGCATCTCCCTATCACAGATTGGATGCTATGAAGAGTTTTGAACGAGTTCTTGGTCGTGTGACAAAGGTCATGCAGGGGTCATGTGATGGTTGGAAGCACCTTGTAGGGATAAGAACCAAGTGCAAATGGCAAATGAGTCCTGGTCATTGGCTTTGCTCTGGGTATCATGTGGCCTTCTCCTTTCTTCCTGCACCCCAATTAGGTCTCTCCCCATTTCCCCATTCTTGGTTTGCACTGGTAGAGTCTGAGGAGCAGCTTGTTCTCCCACAGTACTGTGAGGGTTGCTGGTGATGTTCCCCAGCCTGCATAGATATCAGCAATGATTTCAGTGAAAAGATCAGTGCTGTCTGTCCAATGCAGCTGAGGGGACAGAAGGCAGCAACTTGACAGCTGGTATGGGTGTCCCCACCAAATCCGTGTCTTAATAGCTGCCTTCTCCTCCCAGGTCTCAGGAACTGCAGGAGACATGGCATAGGATGGATCCCAGGAAGACAGCCCCCTGAGGAATGAGTTTCTCTCTCAGGAGTTCCCTGTGACGACAATCCTCACAGTCAAATACTTTTTTTGGGTGAATATTCTTCTTCTCAGATAATTTCCTCAATGTTTAGAGACCCTACATTTATGTATCCGTATGCCAGCCTGTCTGGTTGAGGTCTTTCTCCTTTCTCATACCGACAACACCATTTGAGAGACATCTGAGGGGACTGCTTGATGTCTTGTCCTAGAGGAGAAACAGCACTACAACTGTGTTTCTAAATGTTCATTAAGAAAATGCTGTTAAGAAATGTTTTTGGTTATGATTTTCATTGAAGTTTTCTTTTTGTTATTTCATAGTTATATATTCTTGTTACTGTTTTTCATTTTTATACCATTTTAGTTGTTCATTTTATGCCTGTTTTTTGTAAATTGTATTCCTTATGAATAAAAATTGATTTGTAACTCTTGACTCTTAAGACCTTCTTATTTAAGGGTCCTTTCCACTCCTGTAGACTTAGAACTGACAGCTGGGTATGGATCTTTGCATGGTCCAGGCAGCATGGGTAAATAGGGAATTCAAAGCCACCAAGGGGTACACATGGTGATAGTGTCTTTTGTGTGGATAATGTGACTTTTTTTATGGACACACACTTTATGATGTAATCACTGACATACTGTATCCATGCTGTCATGTGTTCTGCTCATCCTAGTCTATATCAGTCTACAACACACATTCCTTATTGACTGTGTGCACCAGATATTGAGTAACACACACTCATGCCTGTAGAGCTGCAGAAAAAATGACAACTCTCACAAAGGAATATAGAATAATCCTAATGGAGAACCATGTGCCTCAGTTTTTCTTACAATACAGCATTAGTATTAAACCACAAAGATAATGACCATCAACGTCATTTTGGGAAATAGGTTTTTATAGGTGCTGTTTCACTTGATCATTCATATGCTGTGTTTTTTATTGTTGCTGATTATATTTATTTTTATCATTTAACTCAATGGATCTTTTTTTTTCAAATGTATGTCTGGGCCACTCCTGAGTGCATTTCCCTCATGATCCAAAAGAGGGAATAGCATTCCCCATTGTAGATGATTGTTAGGGACCATGTGGTTCTTCTGAGAGAGCAGCAGATGCTCTAACCTGTGAGCCATCACCACAGCTCCTGTAGGTAGCTTTTGTCCTTCCAGGGCATGTGCTATACTAGATGGACGCCATCATCTCCCATTAAGTAGAGAGATCTCAGGAGATGTGTATGTACAGGTGGTTGAGCGGTGCCTGCTCAATGTGGTAGCCTGCTAGGCATCCACACCGGGCTCTGGTGCCTCCACTGCTCATTGTGCATTCAGGATCATCCTCCAGCATCACTCAGTTTCAATTCCAAACAGATCTTTCACTTACTATCGATGATTATATACATTAAGCACATCTGATAAAATACTGAAGAGACTAGCCTCCTTCTACAGGCCAACTTGGCATAATGAATTCTTTTGATAGAAAGCAAGATAATTATCTTAATCTATGCAGGTCAGGGAGGACCTCAAGAGCATCCATATTGAATGCAGACTGCAGCTGGGAACACATGTTTCTTTTCAGAGCACGTCTGTGCAAGCCCAGAGCTTAGGTGGGATAGTTCATGTTTCACCTTTTACATGGAAATCTGTGATTGTATTGAGAAAGTATATTTTCCACGTGACTCATTTCCAATTTATGGAATTAAACTGACTTACTGTGAGTGGAGGTGACTCAGAGAGATAAAGTGAAGAAGAATAATCCAGTATGTCTGCAAACAGATGCTGTCTCATTAGGGCTTTTCAATGCTCAGCAGCTGGAGAAGCAAGGGAGAGGCATTGGTGACTCTCAAGCTTAGGTCCTCTAGTCATTATAAGCTGAGCATGACACAAAAAGGGTCATAGGTATCACACTAGAATGTGGTAACTAGATTTAACCAACCTATCACATTAATGCTGTGTTTGGTGGTATTTTTTGCCCTCTTAGGACCTGGAAGAGACTTGGGGTTTTCTAATTCGACTCATAATTTATTATCCTTCCCAACACTATGTGCTTTGTTCTGTAAATGCTAACAGCGGCATCCAATACCTAGGATATTTTCTACTGACATGTGTGACGTGAGACAAAACAGTCCCTGTCATCCGTCACCTGAATAAACTTCCTTAGAGGACAGTGTAGTTGGAGGGTCCTTCTTTCCTCTCCAAGATCGAGAAACATTTCCAGTCTTCAGACAAGTGTGTCAGCCATTGTCCAGTGACTGTCCTGAGATGTCCACATTGTCAGCTGAGTGAGGGCAGGGCAGGGGATTGGGACAGAGTCCATGAGATGTCAGTAGGCAACAGGCCAGCTGGGGCTAGTGTGGGTACAGAGCTTCTAGTGTGGGTGTGAGAGGAGGAAATTAGGAATGGTCAGATTCTGATGCAGCATATAGGCGGGAAGGAGCTTAGACCATCTCAGTGCCATATAGGGACATTTAGACCCTGATGGGCAGTGTGGGGATGGTAGGGTCCCATATAGTGCTCTCTGCAGGTGTCAGGAGAGCATACAGTGGCTCTGTCAGACTTATGACAATCAGGCAGGCACTGGGTGCAAGTGAGAATCATGGGACAAGCCCTGGGTGCAGCCTGGTTTGGGGACATTCCCAGGTGCCCCATGGACTGCAAATTAAAGGCAAAGGACACAGGGAAGCCAGCAATTCCCATGCACATGACATAAATACCTGTAGATCTTTCTAGAATTTCCATAGACTATCTGTCACTAGTCCTCATTATAGAAGGCACCAACATTCTGCCCTCTACTTCAACTTGATGAGACAGCTATTCTAACTCCAGCAGGAAGGCCTCAGGGAAGACAGTAAGAACTCGCAGGTGACCCCTTTTACTATTGAAACAGGGTCTTCCTATGGAGCCCAGAGTGGCTGTAGGATACTAATGCTCCTGCCTCACAGTGACTAGAATTCCAATCCACCCTCAAGAGCAGTTGATTCATCACTAGATCAGACTAAGGACATGTGAGGCCCCAGGGTGCTAGGATTACCAGGGTCCTAGTAAGTTTCTCCAGCCTAAATTACAACCTGAGTCGGTGCTGCTATTTGGGACAACGCCTGATGCCCAGTGACATCACACCTTGGAACTCTTTGTCAAACATAAGCTGTTACGGGAATGAAGTACCCACACAATAAAAACTGGTCTGGATAGTCCTAGGTCAAGAATCCCCTGTTGAAAATGCCTTGGACCGCAAAATTTTAAATTCTATATCCTTCTGGCTTTTAGAAGATTTATAAATACAAAAAAAGAAAGATGGGCATAGTAATTTAAGCCTATCATCCCAGTCATGGGAAAATGAGTCAGGGTGATGGAAGACTGTAAGTTCCAGGGCAACCTGTGTTTCAAGAAAAAAAAAAAAGGCATGGTGAAGATTCCACTCAAGTAGAAAACAAAAGGGTTTCACATGGGCCCTGCCATCCACTGGTCAGCACTCTCATCACCACAGCCACAGGCAGACACTGGGGAACATTTCCCACTGTCTCTCTTTGGGATGCAATCCACCCCATGATTCTATGTGAGGAATCCCCCAAAGGTTGCATCATGTGAGGGACCTAGAAAGTTCCAGGATTGGGAGAATTTAGGAGTTTATAATTAGGGATGATCTACAGCTGTGGCAAAGCCTTTTCCCAGCACATGGCAGCCCTAGGTTTGTCCCCAACAGTAAAAATAAAATCCCCCAAAATAATTCAAACAAAATGTCGTGAAGCCTGAGCCCTGACCAGTCTCCTCAAAAGTGTGCAGGAACCTGGGTCCACATTTAGGACCCAGCACGACCTCTGTGACCCGTGAGAAGGGATCTAATATGGGAATTAGTACAGTATGACTTATCCTTGTGGATACCTTTAGTGACAATAACCACCTGACCCCTGAAAACCCATCTACCTGGGGGACTCAGCATCATGTCACCCAAAAAGTCCAGATCCTAGGGCCAGCATGGGCAGGTGGTGAAGAAAGTTTGTCTCTCGTGAACATCAGTTGCTGCTCCTGACCTGACTCTATCCTCAGGAGACAATGTCACCCCAGAAAGTGTGGGTGTCAACGGCTCTTCCCAGGCCAAGCCTGGGATACTGCTTAAGTTCCACAATGCACAGCAGTGCTCACTCTAGAGCTAAATGTTCTACAGCTGAAAGGGGTGGGTGCTCTGCTGGCCATGCCCCTCCCCTGCAGTGTTTAGTGCACTCAGAGTGGTGCTTCAGATGTGAGGGACTTCTTGAGGCTACTCCCATGGAGAATGGCAGATTCATCAGAACGGGGTACAGGGTGAGTTCAGAGCACAGCTGGGAGGAATTTAGGGATGCCAAGCCATGACTAAGACCAGATCCTGGGCTGACAGGCACTTGAGCTGGAGAACTGGCATCCAAAGTGTGACTGCCTGAATTCCTCTTAGACCAAAAGCCCTGGATCTGAGCTACTTTGGTGCGTGCTCCTAAGTGGGGTCCCAGACACAGCTCAGAATTGGGGCTGTGCATGGACTTTGGTGCTGGCAGCAGGTGGCTTAGCCATAAAGTGCCGAGCTTTCCCATCTGTGCCCACTCAAATTCCTCTGTTTCATTTTAGGTGTGTTTGGTATAGTTTTGAGACAGGGTATCTTGTAGCAGCCCAACTCGCTTTGAGCAACACTGTAACATAAAAATAACCTTGAATTCAAGATCCTCCGACCCCTCTGTCCCAAGTCCTGGAATTAAGACCTCCAGCTGTGACCATTTTACTGCAGCATAGGATCCATCTGTATTAGAGTGAGCTTTGGAAATACTGGAGCTCCGACTGTTCCTTAGAATTCAGGTTTCCTTAATTCTTAGCAGGAGTTTTGTGATGATGCTGATGAGAGAGTCAGGAGTTACACTGGGAGAGGTAACAGTCCTGGCAGCCCTGAGTGCGCAGTGAAAGTCAAGACAGAAGCCTGCTGATTAGCACCTGAGTGAAAGTGGGAGGATTCAGAGTTCAAGAACAGACTCAGTTACATTCCTAAGACCATATTGCAACATTTTTGTTTCATTTTTGGCTTGTTTTCTTTGAGACAAGGTGTTAATTTATAGCCCTGGCTGTCCTGGAACTCACAATGCCTCTACCTCCCAACGGATGGAATTAAAGGCAGGTGCCAACATGCACTGCCACTAATTAATTTTTAATTAAACATGCTGGCACAATCCAGTAATCCCAGTGCTTAAGAGGCCGAGGCAGGCAGATATCTGGCTTCCTGACAAGTCTGATCTACAGAGAGCCTGTCAGAATAGCCAGGGCCAAACAGAGAAACCCTGTCTCAAAAAACAAACAACAAAATGAATTTGTTTTAAAGAAGAGAGGAACGATTTAACAGAGAATTAGAGGCCAAGATCCAAATGATATTGGGTAGTACAGAGCCTAGCTTCTGAGATGAAACTGGACACCATGGGGTTAGGGTGGGGATTCTCATCTTGGACTGGGAGACAGAGGGTGACTTCAGGCATGGAAGGCTCAGTCAGTCATTAGTCAGGATTCTCAATCAAGAGGGTGTTGTAAGATCCAAAATGTGTGAGCAGTGTTCTGCATGAGACTAGAAGGTCCCACGAACCAATACAAAATAGCCAATAAAGAGTAATCACAAGCATACGTCTGGAGGTCCATGGAGAGGTTAATGTCCACCTTAGTGTGGATTCTTCAGAGCACAGGTGGAGAGAAATAGAAGAGCTGATGATGGCTGAGGCAGGAGAGGAGTTCAGGTGTGAATTTGAGCCAGTAAAGGAGCTTGTAGGTCGGGCAGAGCAATGAGAGGTCTAACAGCATAGCTGTTGAGATCCTTCAGATTAATTTGTCTTAAGAGCCTCATGCCATAGCCAAGGACAGGAGTAGATCTGACTATTGGGTGGGTGGGCTCACATAGCCCAACAGGTTTGGCCTTGCATCTGTGGGATTCCAAGTCTCTCCCTTTAGACACAGCCATGGAGAAGGTGTAGCAGTGAAGGTGGAGATGGCTTTGCAATGCTTGGCTTATGGTGTTGAGTACTTCATGCTCCACAGAGCTAGGAAATGTCCTAGAAGCCAGGGAGGCTGAGCATGAGGAAGACAGGTCTCCAGGAGAGAGAAATGATAACCAAAGTCACTAAGAACTTCCTGAATCTCAGTGTCTTTTAACCATATATTTTATATACTTATTTTTATGGGCCTGAGTGTTTCACCTAATAAATGCTTGTGCACCATGTGGTATGTGTGGTGCCCGTGAAGTCCAGACTGATTCCCTAGAATTGCAATTACAGGCTAATAGGAGCCACCATGTGGACACTGGGAACTGAACCTGGGTCTTCTGCTCTTAGCCACTAAACCAACCATCTCTTCAGCACCCCCCCCAATTGTATTGTCATTAAGATTTACCCATTTAGCCTTCAGTATTTGAATTAATACAGATGTGACAAGAATTATAGTTAACATGATGGTTCAGGCATAGACAGGGAGGCATCTCATTGTATACAAAATATGAATCCTTCCTTCCTTCCTTCCTTTCTTTCTTTCACTTCTTTCTTTCTTTCTTTCTTTCTTTCTTTCTTTCTTTCTGTCTGTCTGTCTGTCTGTCTTTCTGTCTGTCTTTCTTTCCTTCTGTCTTTCTTTCTTTCTGTCTTTCTGTCTGTCTTTCTTTCTTTCTGTCTTTCTTTCTTTCTTTTTGTTTTACTCTTGGAGACAGTGTTGTTTTTTGTGTAGCTGACCTGGAATTAGCTCTGTAGAGGAAGCTGGCCTAGAATTCAGAAATCTGTCTGCCTCTGCCTCCCAAGTGTTAGGATCAAAGGCATGTGCCACCACCACCACACATCCTTCTGTTTAAAGGAAAAATGTAGTCTTACAGGGCAGCATGAGTTTAGCCCCGGTATAGACATTTTCCTAGGCCTCAGGAGCTCTAGAGTTCATGAAGGATTTGCTGCCTTCCCCTTTAGCCTGGCTAACTATGAGAGCTCCACACACATGGGTGTTTGCTTCATTAGAGTCTGGAGGATGAGGTTCACAGGCTGATGTAACTGTGTAGAGCAAAGGATGCCTGGTGAAGGTCAAGTGGGTAAAATGCTGAAATGCTGAGAGAAGAGGCCTATGGTTGGCGCCTCCTACACCTGAGACTTCCAACCCAGAAAAGCAGGGGGTAGAGAGTGAGGATGCACAGTGCACACATGTCAGGAGAAGGCCATGTTCCTGAAGCCTCCATGAGTGGTGAGCAGGCTCTGGGGCACCATGAGGGACATCAGGAGCTCCTGCACTTTGTAGAATTACAGGGTTCCATGTTGTCTCATATGCCCATGATTTGCCCCCTACTGCAGGGAGAAGCCAACACTAGAAGCCTCCAGCTCCCAGCAATGCTTTTGCCATGTAGCTTTATCCAGAAGAGCTTGGAAGTCCCTGGACATGGAGTCTCAGGTGGTTGTGAGCCACCTGACCCGGGTGCTGGAGACTGAACTCAAGTCTTCTGCAAGAGCAGCAAAGACCCGTGCGCTGCCTGGCCCAGCCTGGGCTGTGAAAATGGTGTTTATTTTCATGCTGAACAAACCCAACAACAGTTTAGGTCCCTAGAAGCCACATAAACCTGGATACAGTAGTGTCTGTCATCCAGCCCTTCCCACAGGGAGATAGGAGCCTAAAGTGGACAGTCTCTAGGATTAGGGGGAAGGGCTAGCCTAGCATACACAGCCATGGACGAGAGGTAGAAGGTGAGGACCTGTGTTCAGGTTGTCCCTGACCTTTACACAGGCACACACACACCTGTACTCACAGAAACGCCATACAGACATACGTGAAAAAGGAAATAAAAACAAACAACATTGAAAATACAATATACTGGGGCTGGAGGGATGGCTCAGTGGTTAAGACCACTGACTGCTCTTCCAGAGGATCTGAGTTCAATCCCCAGCAACCACACTGTGTCTTATAACCATTTCTAATCTCATCTTCTACCCTCTACTGTTGTGTCTGAAAGCAGGGACAGTGTACTCACTCATATGGACAAAATAAATAGTTTTTTAAAATCCTTTTCTTAAAAAAAAAAAACTCTTCTGTGACACATGATCATTGTGTGATTCCAAATGTCGCTAAGTCAGTAAAGTCCTATTGCTACATGGTCACCAGTTGTGTCAGCCTTGGTAGTAGAATGGCACAGTTGAAAAGTTGCTGGTCACAGTGACCAGGCAGCCTAGAAAGCTCACCATGAGCAGAGAAGGCTGTGCTGTGTCCTAGTCCTCTACCCCACACTGCCCCTCATCCTACGAACAGAGCAAAAAGAACAGATGAGGAATGTTCCAGGATTCTTTCCTCTTTGATTGCCTTACTAAACTAGCCCTGTGCTACATGTAACCTTGTCACATCCTCTGTCCCATCCCTAAGCCCTCATAACTGTCAGATAAGACAGGGATCTTGCTTTGGGGGGAAGCTCTGGTCCCTCTCTGTCCTAAGAGGCCCTGAGCCATTGCTGAAAGAGAATCTTCTGAGGATTGAGGGACGTCCATAGCCAGTGCTCTGACTTCCAGGAAGGTTTGAGGAAGGTGGTCCTCTTCCTGTGGTGCCTCTAGTAGGAACAGCCCACACTTGGGCCCAGCTCCCACTGTCAGAAAAAGGCGGGTGGCTCTGGTCTTTGCACAGCTCTCCAGCTGAATGAACAGTGCATCTCTCCTCTCTCTTTTTCAGGAAGTCTCCAGTCACTGGTGCAGGTGCTGTTCCCAAGACAAAGGAAAGGAAAGTGCTAAGTGAGGGTTCCTGGGATCCTTTAAAACATTGTATGCATTGTCTTCATTAATGTTTCTGTTTAATTTTTTATCCCATGTGTATTGATCTCCTTGTAGGGGTGTGCATGCCAAAGCATGAGTGTTGAAGGTGGAGGAAAAGCCATGGGAGTCACTTTATCCTACCGTGCGGGGTCCCAGGCTCTGAACTGGGTCATTGAGCTTCTTTACAAAGAGCTTTCATGCTGAATTTCTTGCTGGCTCTGATTTCAGGGAGAGCATCTCATAGAGCCCAGACTGGCCAGTAAACTACTGATCATCCTGCCTCAAGTATTGCCATCTAGTTCATGAAAGGGTTGAGTTATTGACACAAGGAACTGGGCATGGGCAGAGGTGCATGACTGAGGCTATCTCTGCTCAGTGGCATGCCTTTGGGGACTGATAGTTTTAATCACTGAGGTGTCATTTGAGTGCAGTTCTCTTCTGGCGAGATGGAGTCTCTTTTGCCAGGGCATCAGGCTGTCCAGGCAGGACTTGAAGGTGGAGGTCTGGAGCCCAGGCCTGCATTCCTCTTCAGAAGCTGCAGTCCCCACTCTGGACAGTGCTATAGCACAGGGTCACATATCCAGTTCTACCCTGAGACCTGCTGAGTCACATGCAGTTTGTGCTGAGAAGCAAACTGGGGTCTCCTGCAAGGGCAGGGAGTGCCTCTCAACCACTTACTCATGCTTTCCTTAATTATACACTCGAAGTGGGGCGGGCATGACACATGTGGGGGTCAAACACAAATCAGGGGAGTTTTTTTCTCTTTTTGTATCAGAGAGGGCCTAAGGATCAAACTCAAGCCCTCAGGATTGACAGTGATGCCTGGACCTGGTGTGTTCAGGGTACGGGATGAGGGTTTAGTCCTAGAGATGGAGCCCAGGACCTCACATACGCTAGGCAAGTGCCTAATCACTGAGCTACATCCCCAGCAGATGTTGGTTGCAAGAGAACTTGGGCCCTCACAATGCCAAAGGAGCACTCTATCACTTAGTGGCCCCAGCCTGGTAGTCTTGTTTGTAACCTCTGTTGTGTTTGCATGCTGCCTGAGCTTATTAATATAGCCACATTCTCAGGGTGACAAAAACTTCATGGAGACTCCCACTGTCAGATACCTGAAGACAGGTTTCAAAGAGAACAGGTAACCAGTGCAGAAGTCTCACAGTGTTCATGTGAAGTACATGGAATATAAGTCCTAGATGACAGAATGCTCAGAACACTGGTGTCCCCACTGTTGGAAATAACCAGGACCACAGATCCCAGTCTTTCATCACACCTGAAGACCCCTAGCTGGCATGGTGGCATATACTTCTCATCCCAGCACTTGGGAGGCTTAGTCAGGAGAATCTCCTGAGAACAGGAGTAGGAGAACAGCCTGGCCAACCCATCAGGTGTTACCTGCAGGTCTAGTTCCAGACATAATCCTAGCATACAGTCATCCCCGGCCATGCAGGGAAAGCATCATGGCACACCAGGAAGCCAGTGAGGCCCATGTTGCTTGACTGGGCAGCTACTTGTTAGCCATAAGGACTAGGGCTCAGAGTGCCCAGAGGCTGTGAGACTGAGGGTTTCAAGGACCCAGCAGCAGGCCAGATGGTCTCAGCCTGGACTCGATACTGAAGAAGGAAGGAGCCCTGAGTCCTGGGCCAAAGCTGTTAGTAGCCCCATGACCTGGGCTGCTGGTGGCTGCTGGGGTCAGGAGCAGTGTCTTGGTGGGTCCTGCTGTGGTGAGAGAGAGCAGCAGAACTTCTGGAGGACAGAGAGGGAGCAAAATAGAACAGGAATCCAGTGTAGAGATCTTAGAGTGTTTTTGTGAAGCAGAGCTAGGAAGTGGGTTGCAGGGGCAGAGGAGCAGCAGGCTGTGCCTGTAGAGATGAGTCAGCCCAAGGGAGGAGTTGTCAGAGCCCAGCAGCATGAGGTGGGAGAGTATCTCAGGGGAGGGGCTCCTGTCCTTCCAGGACAGTCTCCATCAGAGACTGAAGGGCTGGGCCTGAGAGGCGAGGGGAATTAGGGATGAGGGAGAGACTGGAGAGATGTGGGAAAAGAATGCACCTAGGAGTGAAGCAGGGCCCCCAATGTGGGATGGCTGAGGCCTGACAGAGTTGGATGTTGCTGATCCTACATTAGGCCAGGCCAGAGGGCCGAAGCTCCAGCAGCCAGAAAGGAAGCCAAAGTGTCTGAGGAGGCCTGCATCAGATTGAGTCTCATGAGGGTCCCACCAATGGCCAAGGCAGGATTTGTTGAAAGCAAGGTTGTGGGTATAATTGTTCTCACCTCGGAAGGGAATAGGTGGCCATGGCTCTCACAGGTACTGACAGTGCAGGGACAGGAGACCTATGGACTGACCTTACTGCCACAGGGCGGCTGAAGGCTCTTGTTGCCTTCAGTTAGTTGTTGTATTAACCTGGTAGCTTCATTTCTTGAGAAGCTTGGGTGGATGAGGTGTAGAGGAACAAGGTCCAGCTGAGAGGAGGGATCTAGAGTGTACCGTGGTTGGCAAACAGGTTCTGAGATCAGGCCTGTGCACTCAGGCCAGTGTAACGGTTTGTCTTAGCTGCAGGCTCAAGAGGGTTGAACTGACCCAAGATCAAACACCACATGTGCCCTGTGTTTTCCAAGCTTTCTCATGGTTGCAAGCGCTGGGCGATCTCACATGGACTTTTCCATCATTCCCTGAGCTCTAGGTGACTCGGATGGATCATGGAGATATCTCTAAGCCTATGCCAGCACAGCAGTGACATCATGGCAGTGTCCTCCAGGGTTCCAGGACTGGATCTTTTTTTTTCTTTCTCTGCTGATATAAGGAATAAGACATCCTATAAAACAAGGCCAAGCTTTCCTAGAGTTGAAGCCCAGAACACACAAGACTCCCCCAGGGATGGACCCATCCAAGAAGGTGTGGGATGTTTTGTGGCTTAGGTTGTTTCACGGTGAGTGAGAAGTGTCTGAGACGCATACATGTAGCTGCTTGGGAGCTGGGGAGGTCATGGGACACCCTAGATCTGATTCTGCAGATGACTGTGAACATCCATGTGCTGGGATCTGAACTCTGGTCCTCAATCACTGAGCCATCCCACTGGCCCCTGGCTATCCCTTCCTAGAATGTTTCTGTATTTCCTCCTACTTGATGCCTTGATGCTGGCTCCTAGCCCAATGGCCTATATACAAGATGAATTCTATAAATGTCTTATAAACACTAAGTATCCTGTGAAGGGTACTAGTGCCCTGTTCATAACAGGAAGGCTGAGGAATCCAGTCTGCAACAAAGAGAAGGCCGGGTGCTTTTCCTGTCATTCAGCATGAAGGGCCAGTCCTGCTTTTCACTGCAGGGTCCTGGTTATGCAATGGGTGTTCCTGGTGCAGCAGTTGTATCCTATGACACACGATGTGTCTCCTGCAGGAGGAAGAGTGGTCAAGTCACAGTACCTGCAATATGACAATAAAACGAAAAAGGTGATGAAGACCTTGACTCCCAGAGCCACTGGGAGTGGGTGAGGTGGAGGGCAAGTAGGGAGACAGTGGAATCCTGGAGGACACTGTTGGGGCCTTTACCAGGTGCCTCTGTGACATCCAGACTTGGACACAGGGATAAGTCTGGGTAGTCTAGCATCAGCATATGTCAGTCTCCATGGTCTATGGCCCCTGCACCTCTTCACTGCTCCTCTTGCTTTGGGGACCTCAATTTTGCCAAGCCTTTTCTTCAGGACCATCCCCTGGATCATCCAGGTGGCTCCTAAGAGACAGGCACTGACAGCAGACATTTGGTATGGATCACAGGCGAAATTGTTATGGGGCTTTGTGCCATCCTACCCAGAATGCTGTGAAAGGCCCCACTTTGGTGGTGGTCAATTCTGGAATATCCTGTGTGATAGTTTCAGCTGTGAATAACAAGGCTAGCAGTTTCTACTGCTGCCCACACAGGCCTCCAGCACCCTGAAAGCTGCAGTGCTCACCTAGAAGGGAAGCACATTCAGGACAGGGAGAGCCCTGAGGAGCTCAGTCAGCTTCCTGGTCATCCCTGCAGGGACACCTCACCCCTGCAGTGTGGTCATCCCCGCAGTGACACCTCACCACTGCAGTGTGTGGTCATCCCCGAAGTGACACCTCACCCCTGCAGTGTGTGGTCATCCCCGCAGTGACACCTCACCCCTGCAGTGTGTGGTCATCCCCGCAGTGATGCCTCACCCCTGCACTGTGTGGTCATCCCTGCAGTGATGCCTCACCCCTGCACTGTGTGGTCATCCCTGCACTGACGCCTCACCCCTGCAGTTTGTGGTCATCCCCGCAGTGACGCCTCACCCCTGCAGTGTGTGATCATCCCTGCAGTGACGCCTCACCCCTGCAGTGTGTGGTCATCCCTGCAGTGACGCCTCACCCCTGCAGTGTGTGGTCATCCCCGCAGTGACACCTCACCCCTGCAATGTGTGGTCATCCCTGCAGTGATGCCTCACCCCTGCAGTGTGTGGTCATCCCCTGAGTGACGCCTCACCCCTGCACTGTGTGGTCACCCCTTTGGTGACACCTCACCCCTGCACTGTGTGGTCACCTCTGCAGTGACACCTCACCCCTGCACTGTGTGGTTATCCCCTGAGTGACGCCTCACCCCTGCACTGTATGGTCATCCCTGCGGTGACACCTCACCCCTGCAGTGTGTGGTCATTCCTGCAGTGACACCTCACTCCTGCAGTGTGTGGTCATTCCTGCAGTGACACCTCACCCCTGCACTGTGTGGTCATCCCTGCAGTGATGCCTCACCCCTGCAGTGCAGACCTTTGGGCCTGTGGCCTTCAGGTTCCGGATTATCTGTTAAACTCAGTTCATAATCAGAATGTTTTGTGTTCAGCCTCTGCCTGGACTGTACTCCAAGAAGAGTTAAAGGGTTTCTGTGTCAACATCTAGCGATTAAGCCTTAGCAAAAGGATTCCCACATCACCCTGCAGGCAGATTCCCATAGTCATCCCTAGTCCATTTAAGCTGCTGCTGAAGATGCCTTGAAGGCATAGCCACAGCGACCCCGTGTGTTCAGAGGTGATGTTTTCGTTCAGTAACCTGATGCTGAGTCTTCTCCTAACCCAGCAGGTGGTCCCTGCATCAGGCTGGAGTTTTGAGTTTCTGTGTTGTCCTGATACCACCTGCTGTGTTCTCCTGGGGCAGAATGGATCTCAGAAGGTCTGGGCCAGTCTCACTGGTTGAGGATTCTTGCAAGGCCTCATCTCCAATTCCTGAGGGAAGGTGTAGGTTAGGAGAATGCCTGGATTTGAAATTCAGTGTTTTCAGATTTCAGGATTGGATGAGGGGTACTCAGCATGTGCATGTGTCCATGTCTCTGTATGCATGCACATGCAGGCCAGGGATGGACACCAGCAACCTTCCTCAGTCACCCTACGCCTCTCACACAAAGGAGCTCTCACACAGAAGCTGTGGCTCACAGATGAGGCTGGTCAGGCTTAGAGTCCCAGAGATTCTTCTGCTGTGCTTCAAAACTTTGAATGTGTGTGTGTGTGTGTGTGTGTGTGTGTGTGTGTGAGAGAGAGAGAGAGAGAGAGAGAGAGAGAGAGAGAGAGAGAGAGAGTGAGAGAGAGATTCTACCAGCTTGTACAACCATGCATGCACATATGGATGCCAGAGGGAAATTTCCAGTGTCTTCCTTTTCGAACAGGGTCCTAATCAACTATCAGGTCTCTATATCTTAATATCTCGCAGGGGTCCCAGCGTGAGCATAGCCAGGGCATACACATGCTTGGCTGTCAGGCAGGCAAGAGGGAGAGATCTTGTTCTATTTTTCATGGTTAATGCTCTTAGTGCCCTTGAGGGCCTGGCGGACACCTGCCTGGAGACGGCTGGATCTGATGCTGGCCTAGACAGCCAGGGCTATTGATGATGGATGCCCAAAGTGGCCCTCATTCTTGGCAAACTTCTCTCTTCTAGTCCGAATATGCTTGAGTATTTAATGCAAGGACTGGGTTTTAGTTTTCCTCTTCCATCCTGCTGCCTCCTTGTTTTCTCCAGCGGGTCACCTGCCCTAGTGAGGAAAGAGAAGTGTGTGAACCACAGCACCACCCTCCCATGCTTCTGCTTGCTGGTCTGTGGTATCTGTTGATGGAGAACCGTTCCTGTGGCGGTCGGTCCTGTTGCTGTTTGTGAGTTTTGAGGATTTACGTCAGTGTCGTAATGTGCACAGTCATCCTGGGAAACACCACAGGAAGTTGGTCCCCAGGTTTCAGCACACAGAAGCACAGGCCAGAAGAGATGCCCAGGTGTTGAAGGAGGTCCAGTAGATGTGCTGTTAGTTTCCTGTGTCTGATGCATGATTGTCCCTTGCTTATTAAAATGTATACACAAAACTCTTTAAGTGTCCCACTGACCTCTGAGAAAGAACATCAATGGGAAGATGGCTTTGAACTCTTAACTCCCTGTTCCTTTCCTCATAACAGGTTTCTGTAGCAACCAAAGGAGAGAAGCCACCTGAGGGAAGGAAGTCCAAGACAGTGCCTAGGAGCAGAAGTAGGGTCTGGCTGTAGAGGGGACAAGTGGCTGGGTATAGGGACTCTAGGATCAGAAAAGAGGCTGTCTGGCATCTCCCACAGCAACGAAGACAGTCACGCATAGTCATGCTCAAAGGCCAGTCTGATCCAGACTGTCCCTCATTTCCCAGGCGATTATAGATGGTGTCAGGTAGCAGTTGAAAACTGCCCATCAGGGCATGATTCAAGTGTTTATTAAGGTATCATGGCATCAAGGGTTTATGAGGACATAGCCATATGTACACAGAACGACTTGCAGATCCAGAGAGCAAGGAGGGAATAGCCAGGAGCTCCTGCATGCTGCTGCCTTAGGGGTTCTACAGAAATCCAGTGGCACTTGGGAAGTGGAGGCCATATCAATTTGGGATTGTGGCCACATGGGGAGATTGAGGCCAACCATGTGCTGTGGCATCAGAACACTGACCAGCGATGACAAAATGGAACATAAAACACTGGTTGCTCAGCTTTGATACTGCTGACTGCTGGCGTGGCCAGGGGCCATCCGGTTCACCAAAGGCTCAGCCAACAGTTGTCTCTCCACTCAACAAAAGTCAAAGAGTGGCCCAGCTCCAGAACCAAATGTGTGCCCACATTGCAATGGCTCCGGTACTGTTTCACCTCAGCTGCGGAGATCTCAGGATCCTTGAGTGTCCAGCACGCACACACCCGAAAGAGACAGTCTTAGGGGTCTTAGGCAGCACTGAGGGTGGTGAGCCTCTGCCTCACGGCTGAACGGCCCTGACCTTAGCATTGTTTGGGCACAAGAGAGCAAAGTGATGGGGACAGACAACCTGCAGTCTACCATGCTGGAAGGGCATGACTAACACTGATTGATCACATCCATGTGACTACTGAAGCCAATCTGGCCTACAAGAAGCTAGTTTCTATTCTGTATTTTATCAGATGTGCATAATACATATGGTCATCATTGATATTAGGTGAAAGATCTGCTCTAATATGGACACTAAGTGATGCTGGAGGATGATGCTGCCCCACAATGAGCAGTGGGAACACCAGAGCCCTGTAGGGATGCCTGACAACCTAACACGTTGAACACGCACAGCTCAGTAAGTTCCCTGTGAACACACATCTCCTGAGATCTCTCTATTTAATTGGAGGTGATCCTGTCCACCTAATACAGCACCTCATGTGGAATAACAAAAGCTACCTGCAGGAGCTGTGGTGATGACTCACAGGGTAAAGCATCTGCTGCTCTCTCAGAAGAACCACATGGACCCTAACAATTGGGTAAAGCACGTCAGTGATTACATCACAAAGTGTGTGTCTGAGACACAGCCACATTATCCTCACAAAAGACACTATCACACTGGGTACCCCTTGGTGACTTTGAATTCACTTATTAGCCCAGGATCCATGGAACATGCAGAGATCCATCTGTAGCTGTCAGTTCTAGGTCCACAGGAGGGGACAGAACCATTGAGTAAGAATGATGGTCTTAAGAGTCAAGAGATAGAATTCAATTTTTATTCATAACAAATACATTTTTACAACAAAACAAGATTAACATGAATAAATATATTTAAAAATATTTGAAAGTAAAAATAGTAACAAGAACATATAAATATGAAACAACAAAAAGAAAACTTCAATTAAAATCATAACAAAAATATTTCTAAAAGCATATTCTTAACGAACATTTAGAAGCACAGACGTATTGCTGTTTCTCCTCTAGCACACATAATGAAAGGCGGTCCCCCAAGTTGTCTCTCAAGTGCTGTTTTCTGAGAAGAAAGTAAGACCTCAATCAGTCAGGCTGGCTTAGTGGTATATGAATTTAGGGTCTCTAAGAAATGACAAATTAACTCAGAGGATGAATACACATCCAAAAAATGTTGTTACCATTCAGGATGTTGGTCATCAGGGACTCCTGAGAAAGCAACTTATTCTTCAGGAAGCTCTCTTACTGGTGTGTGTCCAATTCCAGCTCTCTTGCACTTTCTGAGACCTGGGAGAGGAAGGCAGTTTTTCAGACACTGATTTGGTGGGGAAATGCAAGCCAGCTGTCAGAATGCTGCCTTCTACCACCTCAGTTCTATTGGATAGTCGACATGGACATTTTAAGTGATATCATTGTTGCTAACTCTGTGGGCAGGGCAAAATCTCCAGAGAGCCTCACAGTAAAGTGGGCTGCCAATATGGGACCCAGACTTATGCCAGTGCAAACCAAGAACAGGGCAATGGAAGGAACCTCATTGGGTTGCAGGAAGAAATGAGATGTCCATATGTCACCAAGGTTAAAGCCAATGACAAGTACTAATTTGACATTTGCACTTGGTTCTTATCCCGGAAAGGTGCTTCCTATACAAGAAGTCGCATGACCACAGAGTGTCATTTGTCAAAGAACCAAGAACTTGTTCAAAACTCTACATAGGATCCAATGTATCACATGGATATGCAATAATATGATATGTTATTCATCTGTCACCATTTCTAGACTGCAGCTTCAAAAAGAGCAGCAAAATATGCTTGCACAATAATTCAGTTTCTGAAAAGTGGTTAACTTCCCAGAATACTTGTGCATAGGCAGAGCAATGAACAATTCCATTACATGAGGTGGTTGGCTGGTTGTGAGTGTAAATTAGAAAGGTGGTAAGAGAAGCAAAGATGTATCAAATTGGCAAATTTTATCAGATATTGTTAAGCTAACACATCTGCTCGTCCCTACCTGATAATGCTGGTTCTGGCCGTTGATGGTCTTCATCTTTCTTGTTGAAGTCAACCAAATATTTCTGGTTCAGTGCACAATCAAGATGTACCTCCTTGCTCTCCTGCTTCAGTGGGACCAACTTCTTCCTACATGTGTTCTCCATCAGGAGCTGGCTGAGCAGGTTTCTGGAAATACAGTCTGCATAGTAAGATCATGCTGGCCCTTTCTCCCATTCCTACTCCCAAGTCCCACTAACTCTACCAGGTCCCACATACCCATGAAGACTTAATAAAATGCATCTTGATACATATAAGGCTGCTGCACAAAACATAAAGAGTTAATTCGGGGAAGAATAAATTGTTTGCTTGGCCTGACACCAATTAGTGTCCACATCTCTGAGAAAGAGCATGGATCTACAACTATCCATGAAAGCCCAATGCATGGGGGCAACATCAATTAGTACTGGGCCAACACCCTCAAAAGAGGTCAGTAGAACCAAGAGAAGGTCATGCTAACCATGTGGTCCACACACTGAGTTTTGTAAAACCTGGTGTGACACCATAGGTCCAGGTCAGCCTAATAACCTTCTGCTGACTTCAATCAGTACTGTTCTCTCTAGAGCCTTCTGAAGATGCCTAGACAATCCTGGGATGAGTAACAGTCTTTTATGGAACTGAAAACTGAGTCCTAATGACCCTGGAACACTGATGTGTAAACAGCACAAGAGATTGAACCAGAGCTGAAGACCGTCCAATCCAGAACAAAGAAAGTCAGAAATGGCCATTCCACAAGTGATAGCCTTTCTGACCAGGACTTACCTAGAGAAGGTAATCTCCTTCTTCAGTTTATGGCTGTTCTCATGGACCTCAGTGTTCTCCATCTCTAAGTTGTGCAGAATTGACATGACCGCCTCCTCCATTCTCTCCAGGTCTTCATAATATGGATTTGGCCTGAAGTGTGGCCTGGCCCCAAATGATAGAATACAATGAACATCGGCATTTAGGAATATATGAACTCAGGGTGGGTCCTATATTACCCCAGGCTGCTGCCTGGATCTTCCAGCACTCAGTCCCCTGCCTAGCAAGTACAGAGACTCACCATAAACTCACTGCAATTACAATCTTGCAAAGCCACCAGCTGTCAAGGGCTTTGCAAATGCACACTGGGAACTCACTCTCCCTGACTTTATCCCTGAATTCTTCATTCAGACCACAAGTTCTGCTTTTAAATAAATGGAAGCAGATGAGTCCATTTTCAATCTCACTCCTCAGGAAGGGTCAGGTTCTGAATCTCCACTATATGGGAGGTGAGGTTTAGCACAGGGTGGTTAGGGAGGCACAGCTTTCTAGAACCCAAAACCTTAATAGGATAAGAAAAAGGTGACCTTGCAGACCCAGGAATGAAACAAGAGCATTTGGAGCGATTCATACCTCTTCTTCATGGATCTCTCCGTCAGAAACCTCAGGCGATCTCTCAGGTCATTTCTCTCCTCGGTAATGAGCTGCAGCTCTTTAATCAGCCTCTCCTTTTCCTTCATGGCCTGATTCTTGCTTAGGTCAGTGTCAGGGGATGATGTTTCTCTCCCAGCGTCTGTAGGTAGAAGAACACAAGTGAACCTGCATGGGGAGAATGCATAGAGTGTTCATAGACCTCAGTGAGGCCTAAACAGGAGAACAAGCCAGGAACCCAGTGTCACTGCTAGGCGATTGGTCTATGCTTAAGAGGCCTCCTTAGTGGATCTCAGTTCTCCCACTACTCTATAGAGACCAAGAGACGTAAGCAGCCAGGTGTTCCCTATGCCAGACATCACGGGCTTACATGTACCATGGAGATGGCTTCTCCAGGATTATTATCAGCTGAACAGGGTACAGCTTGGTTTCAGGACCCTCACTCCTGTGGCTTCAGAACTCAGATGATAAATTCACCATCCACAAAACTTGAGTGATTGGAGACACTCAGATGTCCTACCCTGATACTCTAAGCCAACAACTTTGGATTTAAAACGCATTTCCAGGGAGGATATGTTCAACAGACTTATCAGTGTCCCTATGTGAAATACCAAAAGCCCCAGAAGTGCGAATAGGTTACAGGCTGAATCTTGGTCTACACATTCCAAATAGTTTTGGTATTGTAGAAAAATTTTTGTAACATACAACCTCTAATATATAAAGCAAACGATGACCCTGCCAGTTAGAAGAAATCAGAGAAGGTCTAAGAACATAAGGTTATTTCCTGGAGCACAATCTCTCCCTGTTAGTACTGTCAGATACCCACTGTATTTAAAGAAGCAATGATAGTGATATACATTGCTGCCCTGTCTAAACTCAGAAAAGGTGGACCCTCCATGACTACTGATGGTATTATTATATCAATGTAACAGAACAAATGAACTGAAAAGTAAAGACCAGAAGTTCACAGTATAATAGCATTGGCCTTACCATATCCTCCCAGTGGGGATGGGGAAACTAAAGTTCTGAAATCCTTGACTTTAAGGAATTGTGATATTCGTGGAAATTCAATTCCTTTTCAGATGCTCCAGTTGTTGTGGCCCATTGCTAGAAAGGTCAGCTTAAGCCTGCAGCCACCCTGGCAGGAAGCTCAAAATACACTGCCCAGAACTTACTCCACATTCCCCAGAAGTGCTGTCTTTCTCCATCATTACTTTGAGACGAAAGGCCAGACTCCTTCACTCTAGTCTCTCCACAATCGACGTTCCCCCTCCCAAAACGCTTGCGAAGACAGGAAAACATGTCTTAGCTTGTAACCGCCAGACTCAGACTGAGAGAAACTAGGGCACTGGTTGTCACTACAACACTGGTGACATCACAGAGGATGCCAAGAACTCTCTAGGAGACAATAGAATGTCCAAGAAGGGAAAGCAGATGTCATGGGGAGCAGACTTTGCCTCCCTGCTAATGTTCTCCCTGTACTGAGCATAAGCTGAGGTGCCCTTTCCAGGAGACTTTCCTGGGGCAGAGCCACTGAGCATCTCCTGCTTCCAAAGCCAAATTTTCCTCAAGGCTTGATTATAAAAACCTTAGTAATTCCTATGCATCTAAATGAATGTTTCCTGTCAAATCTTGCCCAAAAAATGTCTCATCCTAACTCAAATTGTCCACATTCACCAATGTTAGCCATTAAAACTTCCTGAGATTTCACACCAGCTTGAATATGCAGTCAAAAGTTCTCCTGTCTCATTCTGTACAGGTGCTTTAAATCACATCAAGAAATAGTCTGCATGGTAGGTTACAACATGGGTGTGTGTTAGGGGAACACTCATGAAGTCATGTGCTTAGCAATCGACAATTGCCAGAAAATTCCTTAGGAGAAAGAGTTGAAGTCTTTAAGGTGCTAGGAAAAGTGTGGAGACCAGTTGGCAGACAAAAGTGCAATATTGGAGCCACCAATGAAGGGAACCTCATGCTGCTTGTGGGGTTCTGCTCTTTGCACCAATGTCGCCAAAGGAGCACTGCTCACAGGCCTGAGTAAGATATACCATGAGCTTTTATCAGAAAAATAAAATACACAAGAGATATAGAGGGTAGCACAGAAACGTCTAAAATGAGGCTATAAACATCATTAAGTGGATAGAGCAAGGTCCCAGCACCTGTACACTGGGAAATGGCCACCCCACCAAACACAGAAGCATCTATCATAGTAAAAAATGAATACTTTATAGAATGCACCCACTAACACTGATTGATCACATCTGTAGTTCAAATTTTGGGGACAAATTCATGGCCTTAACTATCTTTGTCTCAACTTATATAGCAAAAAATAAGAAAGAACGAGAAAAGAAAAAGTCAAAACTAAAAGCTCAAGCTTCTCATATGAGGATTGCAGGAAGTGTTATATGGGAGTCAGTTCTGATTAGGCCATTTTAGATAGAACAGTGCATAGTGACCCTTAATGTGATGGGCCCTATATAAGGCTTTTTGCAATATTGGAATTTTAACAAACCTCATCCAGAACGTACGGAAGAGGCAAAGATGTGATCACCATGTCCTTACTCTGTATCAGGTTATTTTTCTGCATCTTGATTGTCAGGCATATAACAGCAACAATCTGAAATAGCTGGTAGACATGGAAAAACATGGCTAAAACTATAGTTGTGGGTTACACACCTCAACTGTGAAAGGCTAACGCTGTCCGCACAGTACTTCGAGGCCATTCTTATAAGCCTATTTATTACAAAGTGAAAGGAGGTTTATCTGAGCTCAAAGTGATCCTGGCCAGCCAGGTAGAGGGCAACATGTGATACTTGAGACCCTGTTTTAAACCAGCACAGAAATCCACATTTCATTCAAAGCATCATCTACGAATTCTCGATTATTTACCATTCTCTCCCTACCAGTCATTCTGTTTGGAATGGTAGAAAACAACTGGAACTGATCTTTCTATTTTAAGGACCTTGATCTCTCTTTTTTTAGGTCCACATTAAGAGTGCATACAAATGGACATCACCATCTGAACATCTTAGTATTATCTACTCTGTATATATAGCATAATACTGCGCCTATGAAAATCTTAAGCTTCCTTGAGTGTAGTTGCCCCATCAAGAAGTATGAAGTTCTGAGTTCAAACCCTAGTGATGCTTTAAAGGGACTAGAAGAAAGCCATCAGAGATACTCCACTTCTTTGTCCTTAGATTAAATCAAGTTGACACAATGTGAACCTGGTGGGCTATTTAACCATGCATCGTTCTCCCAACCCCACTTCCACGAGTTCAGTCCATGGCAGAATTCATCCCCCACCATCCTAGATATTTCTTTGTATATTTCTACAAGAGCCAGGTTTCTTTTTTTTAATAGAATTAGTTGTAGTCAATCAACTGCTGCCCTATGTGAGAAATGATTAGTATCTATTGCAACTTACCACAGTGTATTTGTGTATACAAGTACATTATTGGAAATCCAGCACTACTGAGGGATTGGAAACCAGTGCTGTGGCCTTGCCTTTCTGTGCCTCTTCCTGGCTCACAGGCAGCAGGGGGCAGACCTTGAGTTCCTCTTCAGGGACAGAGTGATGTTGAATGGGCACTGAGCAGGCAGAGAAACAAAGCTGAGGCAGCTCCTTTCAGTTATCAAACAAATCATCTCCTTCCCATCTTAAGGGCTACTGCTGAGGTCTTGCCCCCGTACCTACCTTAATAGCAGCGAATTTGTTACACAGCAGCCAGCTCTTTCCTATTGTTCTGTAATACGCCTCCACATCATGGATGCCAAGAAAAACACTAACAAAGAACAAAAAACTCTGACGTTGAACTGTGTGGTGCTGGTCACATACCCTGTTATGTTCTGTATGTTATGAGGTTTGTTAATCTTAACAAGTTCCCCAAGTGTATTCTTCACATAGGACCCAATAGATTCAAGGAAAATTGGAACAATTATGTGTAAAATGGCCTGAGTCAGGGCCCATAGACCGAAGCATTTCCAACACTTGTGCATGAGCCCATGTGGATTTTGCAATGAGCAGGGCCTAGCAATGTCCAGTACACAGTTGTGAGCTGTTGCTCTGGTTGAACTGTATTGGTGTGTGCATTAATAAACTACACCTATTTAAATGAATTCAGTGTTCCTGTGGTTTGAATCCAGACCCCTTGACACCAGATCTTCCCTTCTGCAGCACTTGGGAAAAAGGCTAAGTTTAGGAAAGGTGACGTCTTGTCATAAGTTATGTGACAAGAGGGATGGTGAATGATCCCTTGAGATAAGAATCAAGGTTTCCTCTGTGGTATTTAGGTCTATACTGGCCCTGTGCAACAGCTTCAAGAACCCATTTGTGATTTTCCTTGGGATTCCCGTGATGATGCACTCAGACAGGATTGGAAACAACCAAAACGGTGGTCAGACTTGATTTATAAAATGTAGGTAACATTGCAAACTTATGTTGTAGGATATTTGATCATATTGTCATCCCCAATATTGTGTTATTTACTTAGAAAAATACCTTCTGGCTGTGTAGTTCAGCACTAGCACCAATATTTAACCCTAGAGCTATTTTTGTTTGTTTGTTTGTTTGTTTTTTGTTTTTGTTTTTGGATGAACAAGTACTTTCCTATTTTGTGGCCCAGCCCTATCTCTTACTTCTTTGCACAGTCATAGAGAGCCCTCAAATATATACTCAACAAAGCCAGGGGAGTGTATAAAAGGGCCTAAGGCAATACCACATAATGACATTGAAAGTGGGCTCTCTTCTTCATGCACGCCTCCAGCTCTCCTGACATCTACAGGAATTATAACTCCTAATGCAGTGTAAATAATGTCTGCGCTATTGCTGAAGGAATCATGAGAATAACAACTGTAAACATTCCACCATGGATAGAATTTGTGGAAAGAGGTGACTGGCAGCCAATGAGAGGGCTCTACAGTTAAAGGGGCTTGCTGTCAAGTCTGATGAGCTTGACTCAATCCCCAGGACCCACGTGGTAAAAAGGAGAGAAACAAGGGCCAAGCTGTCCTCTGGCTTCCACTCATGTGCTTACATGTATGTGAGTATATATGTATATGTCTGTATGTACGTGTGGATATGAATGTGTGTATGCATGTATGTGTATACGTGTATATGTATATGTGTGTATATGTCTGTCTATATGTGTGTATAGGTGTATTTGTATGTGTGTATATGTATTGTATGTGTGTGTATGTATGTATGTATATGTGTATGTGTGTATGCATGTATGTGTGTATGTGTGTGTATGTGTGTATGCATGTAGGTGTGTATATATGTGTGTGTGAGCATGAATGTGTATAGTCATGTATATGCATGTGTTTTAATGTACATGTATTCGTGTATATGTACGAATGTATGTGTGTATATGTATGTATGGACACACAAAAACACAAAATGTTAAAACATAAAAAGCTCCTTGGAGTATTCACCGTGCCTGGATAAGTGGTGACCATGTGGGGGAAACACAGGTCCATGTAAGCACACCTGTTCACATGTGCTGAGCAATGCCCAGCCTGGTCTTGAGCTCACTACCTGCCCAACGATGAGTTTCTGCCCACCTGGTCTTCTCAGAGCCAGGCGACGATTGTTCCTGCCATTCCAGTTCCAGTTTCTCATGCCACAAACCTTCTAGCTTGAATCTCACCTACTGACACAGGAACCTAACAGCCTCCAACCCAGTGAAGTAAGTAAACTTCTTCCTAACATCCTCAGGCTTGGTGTCCCCCATGAGTCACAGGGAGAAAGGATGGCATGCAGCAAGAAGGGCCATGTGCAAGGAAGACAGGAAACATAAGTCAGTCATCACTGACACCAGCAAAGTGTGTGCTTCAGAGCTGGCTCTGCTCACTCTTGCCCCAGTGGCAGGACTTAAGAGTGGTGCATACCTGTCACCCAGCACTCAGAGACGTCTGAGGCATGAGAACCAGGAGTTCATGGCCATCTTAACTAATGGTGAGATCAAAGCCAGCCTGGGCTGCATAAGACTCAGTTTCAAAGCAGGCAAGGAGGAACTTGCTATATTTGAGCAAGGAAGCTGGCATCCTCCTGGGTTCTAAACATTCACTGCAATACAGAAAGATGCTAGGGCTAGTGTGGCAGAAAGTAGGAGACAGAGAAGCCAGGTTAACCCTCCCTAATCTTCTCATGCTGTGTGAGCTATGAGTAGATGGTGCCCTATACACTGTGGACAGGATGGTCTCTCAGACGGTTCAGAAAGCCATGGAGGACTTCAATAATTCTCCACTTGGGTGTCACTTGAGTCTTATATGTGTGTGTTTACAAGCCAAAATATAAGATCCATAGGTGACTGTGTAAATTCAATATGGCACAGCCATGTGCTGGAATATTATTCAGCCTTACATAGGATTCAGATTCTGACCCTTGAACAGGAATGAGAATGGTAGCCATTCTCCTAAGTCAGACCTCCAGGCAGTGCAAAGACAAACTAACACTGTATGACACCACTGAGGGCTGCAGTGTCACCAATTACATAAAGACAGAAAACAGGAAGGTTTACAGAGCCCCAGGGGTGACATGGAGTGGGGAGGTTGGAGGGTAGGTGTGTAAGTGGGACTGAGCCTCAGAGGAATCAGACATGGCTGCAGAATATGCATGTGGCTGCCTCCCATACCTGTGGGTGCTGCCTCCTCAGAAAGGCAAATACAGCAAAAGAAAGGACCAGAGGGGACAGGCTCTGACCTCCTGTAGACACACACAAATGACGTGACAGAATGTGCACACTGCTGCCTTGCTGCAGGAGCAGTTGAGCTTCCAGAAGGGTTGAAAGAGGCTAGAAGGGCTGAGCATGGCACTGAGTTCAAGGACATAGCTTTAGGTCCTGGGGAACCTATGGTGCCCAGGCCCCATCCTGCTGATACTGATGGACACAGCTGACATTCAGGGTGATGGCTGGGCTGGGCTGGGGAATAGGTGTCCACTCTCACCTGCTCCAGCTTGAAGGTGTGCTGGGTGAAGTAGGACTGCAACTGCTTGTTGGATTCATTGATGCAAATCTGCTGGAAGCTATTCTGTTCAAAGTCCTCAAATCTGAATATGGCCAAGACACCAATGGGCAAGCACTGGGAGACAAGGTTTGGTTATAGCTGGGGCCTCCTGGAAAGACTAGCCCTCCTGAGAGGAGTTGCAGCAGAGGGGGTGTGTTTTCCTGACCTGTTTGGTACCCAGTGTTTTTTGCCAAGGGTCCCTTTATTACTTCTTGATGGAACCAGGCCTGCACATATCCAGGAAGCATTGGGGTGGAACCTGGGCTTGGTGCCCACATGCTGGCATCGCTGAGGGTGAAGCCTAGCCTATCACACTCCCAGACACCGAGTGCAGATGCCTGGGTTCCTATAGAATGGCGGTTCTTACCCTTCCTAATGCTGTGACTCTTTATTTCAGTTCCTCATGTTGTGATCCCAACCATAAACTTATTGGAGAGCTACTTCATGAGTGTAACTTTGTTACTGTGAGGAACTGTAATGTAAATGTCTGGTGTGCAGGAGCTCTGAGGTAGAACCCACAGATTGAGAGCAGCTGCTGTAGAGGATCAGAGTCCCCTGCCAGCCCTGGTGTTTGCAGAGATCCCCTGGGTTCCTAGTCTCCATGGCTTTCCCAAGGACAGGGTTTATTCTTGGCCGTCTCAGGGCCCGGGACCTCACAGAAACAGCCTCTCCCATGTCCTTCCTGTTGAGGAGAGCGTGGTTGGTCCTCAGCACAGACCAGTCAAACAGGGCGCTGTATAGACACTTGGCCAGGGGTCTCCTGCAGTTATGGCCTCTGGACAGAGGGGTTTCTTACCTGGGGTGGGGCAACCATGCCAGGTACAGGCAGTGATGCTCAGAGTCAAGACCTAGTTTTGTCTTATTTTAATAGACAAAGTTGCCCAGGCTGGCCTCGAACTTGCCGTGTAGCCAAGGATAATTAAACAACTGATCCTACTGCCTCTACCCCCCATGGCCTGGCATTGCAGATGAGTGTCACCAGAGCTGGCTTGTCACAGCTGCTGTACGGCTCTAAGTCAGGGGCCTCATGTGCAGGAGTGTTATGACTGTGCCATCCCCACCCTGCAACCAGGGTTTTCACCTTTCTCCTGCTGAAGTCTGCTTAATCCTACCCTGGACCCAGGACACAGCAGGTGTGGGAGACTCAAAGCCTGGGGCTTCAGCACAGCATGGGTACACAGCATGGCATGCAGCCTACACGGCTGTGAAAAAGCCAAGGAAGTGCTTCTCAGCTCACCCCCTGTAGGAGTGTCTAGTCCATCCTTCTCTCCATGGACACAGACATCTGCTTCCAACTGCCCGACATGTCCCTCTGGTTTTGACTTTCCTGGATGCCATGTCAATGCCACCACACAGAGTGCTGCCTCTACTGGGGACACACACACAATCTCTCTGGGGGACATCTGAGCCAAGCAGGGATTGGGTGCACTGCAGAGAGGTCAAGTCATGTAGTGAAGTACCTTGTCCCACAAAGGCTCACTGTTCAGGGAGTTGACTGGAAAAGTAAGCTTATGCCCCTGGGCAGGGTCCCCATAGGGAGTGTCCCACACCCTGCTATCAGGTCTATTCCTGGTGCCATGCAAATTCAATTTGCAAGACCAATGCTCTGGAAATGTCAAGAGCTAACGGAAATGTACCAGGAAGTGCACACCATAGCAAAGGGAGAGGATGGCACAGAGACCTATGCTATGGGTTAAGGGGCACGGAAAGGCCACCTCGAGCACAGGGGTCAGTCACCTCTTTCACAAACAAGGCTAATGGTCAATGCTCTCAGCTCTGGGAGCCTAAAGGGCTCTGTGGCTCCTAATCCCTGCAGCTGCAGCCAGAAGCAGCACTGAACAGGATGTAAATGCTGAGGATGGTGATGTCAATAAAACTTTATTTACAAAACCAAATTGGTGGTGGTGGTGGTGGTGGTGGTGGTGGTGGTGGTGGTGGTGGTGGTGGTGGTGGTTCCGGACTGGTTCATTTCAAAGCATGCTGGAGTGGCATGGCCACTGAGCATCGGGAAACACAGAAAGGAATGAGACCGGACGCATGGCTCCCAACTCCCTAGACGTCGACCTATGGCACTGGAACAGGGTCCCTGAAGGTAAGTCTGGACAGTCAGATAAGGTAAGTACATTTTATTACAAGGAAATGGGACAAGATAAATCTTCTCTTCATCTCGCTATGCTTAAGCATCTTTAAGAGTTCAGGGAATTCATGTCTCGTAGTCTGGTTTAGAAAAGTGTTTAGAGACAGCAAGAGTAAACTCCATGATTCCCTGACGAGGGTTCCAGGGATTCTGATATCTGGGTCAAAGTGAAAGTTAAGGTGAAAAAGGCTGTCAGGCAGGGCAAAAAGATTTCAATTTCTGGTCTCTTTGGGCTGTAATTTTTACTGTGTTCAAGGCCATGAATGCAGACAGGGTAATAACGAATACAGAACAAGAAGCTAGAGCTTCATTAAGACAAAACGAAAGTAAAAGTTTTGCCCTCTGCACCACTGCCTGAAGCAGGTTTTTCTAAGTCGTTTCCCGAGGATGGCATGTTGACCATTAGATTCACAAGATGATGATGACAAATTCACCTGCTTTTTCTTTTCCTATAATTAGGCCAGCATTGATTCAAGGTGTGGCCCAACCGACTTATTATAAAGGATGATACTGGTTGGTTGAAAAAGGTAGTAGCTTTCTATGAACCATATATTAAGTTTTTATGTATATTAAAATTAACATTGGAAAGAACAATGGTAGGAGAGGTAGCTGGAGGACAACTGCTGCAAATGCTTGCTTTTGAAAATGCTAATGAAGAGTACAGGAGAGCATTATTACCTATAAAGGAGGCTGGGGATATTAATGCTTATATGAAGGCATGCAAGGGTGTCTTTTCTGAAAATGGAAAGATGCATATTTGGCATGTATTGATCCAGATAGAGTTATTAAATTATATGTTTAAATACTCTTGAATATCCTACAGGCACTTTCGCTCAGGATGAGTTGCCTTTAGAATGGATATAAATTAAATAAAACTTTAACCAAACATTAACAAATTATGAGGAACAAATTTCTTTAATTATTCAGCAAGGCATACAAAGACCTGTTACACTGTGGGGATATGATTGTGCTGCTATTGTTTTCCCATTAAGGAAAGATAAAGTGGAATATTTAATGCAGATGTCTGAGGTTTTTCAATTAGCCATGATTTCTTACACTGGAAATATTGAATTTCATCCTCCCCATAGTAAATTGTGGGATTGCTTTACTGTAGTAATTTTTTTTTCTTTTCTTTTGGAGCTGGGGATCGAACCCAGGGCCTCGTGCTTGTTAGGCAAGCGCTCTACCACTGAGCTAAATCCCCAACCCCGGGATTGCTTTAAAAAACCAAAAAAAATTTGATAAATACACTAATTTCTGTTGATCCATTACCATCAGCCTTTACTGTGTTTACAGATGGTTCTAACACCAAGATGGCTTATTGGACCAAAGATTAATTTTGGGGACAAGAATCTTCTTTTGGGTCAGTACAACAAAATGAATTATTAGCGGTAATTAATGTATTCCAGGATTTTACTCATGATGTAAAAATATTATAGCTGAGTCCGCTTATGTTGTAGGAGTAGTACAGAATATTGCGACTGCTGTTGTTTCTACATCTAGGCCTATATTAAATGTTATTCTCACATATTAAAGGACTATTGTTATTATGAAACTCTAGAATATTCATTACACATACTAGATCACATTCAAAATTTCCAGAATCTTTAACACTTGGCAATCATATGGTAGATCAATTAGTGGCATTTGCTACCCCAGAAGAACACAGTCATAATCATGCCAATACAGGATATTTACATATTAAATATAAGCTTCCCTATTCTTAAGCCAAACAAATTATTGCTAATTGTCCTATGTGTTAGTCTTCACGTATAAAATGTGTTCCATCTCAAATTAATCCCAGAAGGATGCAACTTAATACATCGTGTCAGATCGATATAACCCATATTTCTGAGTTTGGTCGCCTTTCACATATAGATGTAAGCATAGATAATTTTTCAAAATTTGTGTGGGCTACACCATTGCCAGGAGTACGCACTGCTCATGTTATACAGCATCTATTGGAAACTTTTGCTGTTATGGGACTGCCTTCTAAAATTAAAATTGATAATGGACCAACATATATTTCTTATCAATATAAACAATTTTGTCAATGATATCATATTGTACATATTACTGGTACAGAACACAATAAACAAGGACAAGCTTTTGTTGAAAGAATTCACCATACCCTGAAATGACAAATTATAAAATTAAAAAGGGGGAAAAGAGATGGCCTTATGCAACCTGAATGGAGTTTGCAGACCAGTCCCAGGGCTATATTGGCACAAGCATTATACGTTATTAATTTTCTTAATTTACCACAAGGTGAAGTTATATCAAAAGCCGATAGACACTTTGTTGAACTTCCCCCAAGAAGGCATGGAACCGACAGTATGGATAAAAATTGCCCGGGATGCTGAATGGCAGGAAGGGACATCATTGTATATAGGGGAGAGGGTTTTGTCTCATTACAGGATGGGAGACTATTCTGGTTACCCGGGAGATGGATCCAAGCACAGAATAATAAGAACTGCTCCCTACCCTCAAAGGAATCCAGTTAAACCAGCTACATTTTCTCCTGATGGATGTTCTCAGGAGATGAGGAGGTGTCCTCCATTACTGAGGCCCTGGCTTCTCTTAGTGTCCACAAACAACAATGGATAAGGATCCGTGCAGTGACAACCCTATTACCTATGTGGGGTCAGGTGAAGCGATTAAGCACTGAAAGGAATAATTTTGTCTCCTTCAGGAAAGTCCTTTACTGCTGAGCACTTATTCTTAGCAATGTGTGTTTTACTCATGGTTTCTTCTGCTGCGAACAATGCCAGTTATCGGGCTTATATTGCTTATCCTGATGAAATCCTACTACTTGTCTGTTAATAAATATATGGATAATGACACAGAACATGATTGGAAGTTAATTCAAGCCTATTTAGAGGGTAATGAAAGTGCTTCAAAAGTAATTAATGCCTTGAAATATGATGTTTGAATGTCTTCTGGTAAACAGCTGGAAGATACTACCCCTATGGAAATAGCGAAATTATTGGCTGATCAATTGACAGGATTAGATCCCAAGGCTTGGCTTCAAAGGATTTTCCATAGCATGGGAGGAACTAGTTTTGCCATAATCTTATGTACATTATGTATTATGTTGCTTTATTTTTACATGACTAAACCCCTACAAGGACCTTTAGCTATGTTATGTAAAGTGTTACTTTAAAACAAAAGAAAAAAGAAGGAATTGTTAAGACATAGAGATGCAGCTCCCAGGCAGGGTCAAGAAAGGCCTGGTGACAGATTCAAGTAGGGGCTGGAATGCCGCCCTGGAGAAGAAAATGTTTTTCTCACTTGGCCTTAAATTATGTTCTGCTGTGTCCCGTTTCTATGGAAGTGGTTCTAACGCTCTCTTGGTAATGGTGAGTATATTTTGATTATAATAAGAGAGGTTATTTGTTATATGAATATTTTTAGAAGAAGCTTTTGTTTATTCGTCTTTCTTTGTTTAATCTTCCCTCATTGTTCCTGGTATCCTGGGAATAATAATCTTATGGTATCTTGACACAATGAAAATTGTAGTGATGCATATTCTTAGCTTAATAAGGATTAATAAAGCTTGCAACTGCATGCAGTTTCTTATGCCTTTGCTCTGCACCCCCTGTGTCCTGGGGTATGCGACCATACCCAGGGCCCCAACTCACTAGACATTGACAATGGGTCACCCCACAAAACACAGAAGCATCTACCTTAGTCAAAAATGGACATTTTATTGAATGCATACACTAACACTGATTGATCACATCCATAGCAGAGATACTAGGGGCAGGTCCGTGGCCCAGAATACATTCCTCTAAACCTATAAAGCAAAGAAAGAAAGAAAGAAAGAAAGAAAGAAAGAAAGAAAGAAAGAAAGAAAGAAAGAAAGAGAGAGAGAAAGAAAGAAAGAAGGAAAGAAAGAAAGAAAGAAAGAAATAAAGGAAGGAAGGAAGGAAGAACAAAAAACTTAAGCTTCTCATATGAACTTCGCAGGAAGTGTTGTCTGGCGGTCAGTTCTGATTAGGCCATTTTAGATAGAACAGTGCATAGTGACCCTTAATGTGATGGGCCCTATATAAAGCTTTTTGCAATATTGGAATTTTAACAAACCTCATCCAGAACATACAGCAGAGGCAAGGATGTGATCACCATGTCCTTGCTCTCTATCAGGTTATTTTTATGTGTCCTTGATTGTCAGGCATAGAACAGCAACAATCTGAAATAGCTGGTAGACATGGAACAAAGTGGCTAAAACTATAGTTGTGGGTTGCACACCTCAACTGTCAATGGCTAATGCTGTCCTCAGAGACCTCGGAGGCCCCTCTTGTAAGACTGTCTATTGGAAATGGAAGCACTGACTTCAAAGTGAACCGGGCCAGCCAGGGAGAGGGCAACATGGATGCGTGAGACCCTGTCTAAAACCAGCACAGAAACCAACCCTTCATTCAAAGCATCATCTATTAATTCTTTATTATTTACCACTTTCTCCCTACCAGCCTTTCAGTCTGGAATGGTAGAAAAGGACTGGGAATGTCCCTTCTATTCTAAGGACCTTGATCTCTCTTTCCTTAGGTCCACATTAAGAACACATGCAAATGGATATCACCATCTGAACAACTTAGTATCATCTACTCAGTATATCTAGCCTAACACTGTGCTATGACAATCTCAAGCTTCCTTGAGTTTCGCTGACCTAGCAAGAAGTATGAAGTACTGAGGCCACACCCCAGTGATCCTTTCAAGGGGTTAGAAGAAAGCCGTGAGAGATACTCCACTTCTTCGTCCTTAGATTAAATCACATTGACACAATGTGGGTGGACTATTTAACCAGACATGTTTCTCCCAACCCCACCTTTCTGAGTTCAGACCATGGCAGAATCCATGCCCCACCACCCTAGATATTGAGTTTAGTGATATGTAATTATTATTTAAACCTATGTATTAAATTTTGTCATTTTGTTAATTTTTGTGGTTTTCACAGTCTTCTTTGATTAACTTTCCTAGTTTTATTAATTTATCCCCTGTGTTCTCTGGTATTTTGTCCTTCCCTTCAAACTAAAGTAATCCTTTTAGGATCCTCTACAGAGCTGTCTTACTGGTTATACATATTTTGTTAAATTTATTTTAGTGTACATTAGTCAGCACAGTAGCTGGGCAGCTGCCTGCCCTCCATGGTATCAGATCTACTTTCCAAACAATAATGCTCAACTCTTACTGGCTGTGTAGCATCTTGGCTGCTCTTTGTTCCACTTGGACAGCCCTCAGGACCAGGCTCTCCTCTCCCTTAACCATGGCTGCTGTCCTCTTCCTCTCTCCTCTCCATCACACACGTTCTTCCTTTATTCTATGGCAGCTTCTTCTTCCTTCTTCCCTCCTCATGATCCTCTCTAGCAAAGCCCTCAAAGTTCACCTCCCCCATCTCTCTGCTGTTGGCTGTTGGCTTCTTTATAATCACAGTTAACTGGGAACAGGGTCAGTTATTTGGGGTTAACCAGTCTTGAGTTCTCCAAATTAGCATTAAAATACAAGCAGCATTAGGCCAATCCACCACAGGGATTTTTGTTTGTTTGTTTGGTTGGTTTGGTTTCATTTTCATTTACCTTTTTACTTATTTTATTTTTGGCTATTTTTATTAATTGGTTATTTTATTTATTTACATTTCAACTGTTGTCCTGCTTTCCAGCCTCCCCTCATCAAACCTTACATCCCGTTTCTGCTCAGCTTTGCCTATGTGACAGTGCTCCTGCACCCACACATATCCATCCCCACCTCACACCTCTAGGATCTGCCTTTGGTGGGGCAACAGGACTCACCTAGAACCATAGAGCATCCTTGCATACACTTTGGCTGGCAGTTTGGCCCCTGGGAGCTCGGGGATTAGGGAAAGAGGATCTGGTCAGATATTAAAGCCAATGATTGCTGCATTCTCTTCTTTTTCTGGTTATAGGTGAAATTATGTTTGTGTGCTTCTCTTTTTTTAAATTATTGAGAGAAGATTAATTTCTTGGTTTTTCTTGGGTATAGTTTAGTTCATTGTCTTGAAGTTTTCCTCCTATTAGCCTCTGTTGTGCTTTCTTACAGAAAAGAATTCTGAAATCCATGACCTTCAGGAATTGTGATATTCATGGAAATTCAATTCCTTTGCAGATGCTCCAGTTGTTGTGGCCAATTGCTAGAAAGGTCAGCTTAAGCTTGCAGGACCCCCACCATCCCTCCCCCTGCCTCAACAGAAAGCTCAAAAGACACTGCCCAGAACTTACTCCACATTCCCCAGAACCACTTTCTTTGTCCATCATTTCTTTGAGACGAAAGGTCAGACACCTTCACCCTAGTCTCTCCACAATCGACATCCCCCCTCCCAAAACACTTCTAAGACTGGAAAACATGTCTTAGGATGTATCTGCCAGACTCGTAGTGAGAGAAACTAGGGCACTGGTTGTCACTACAACATTGGTGACATAGCAGAGGACGCCAAGAACTCTCTAGGAGACAATAGAATGTCCAAGAAGGGACAGCTGATGTCATGGGGAACAGACTTTGCCTTCCTGCTAATGTTCTCCCTGTACTGAGCATAAGCAGAGGTGCCCTTTCCAGGAGACTTTCCCGGGGCAGAGCCACTGAGCATCTCCTGCTTCCAAAGCCAAATTTTCCTCAAGGCTTGATTATAAAAACCTTAGTAATTCCTATGCATCTAAATGAATGTTTCCTTCCAAATCCTGCCCAAAAATGTCTCATCCTAACTCAAATTATCCTCCTTCACCAATATTAGCCATTAAAAATTCCTGAGAAATAATACCAGTTTGAATATGCAGTCAAAATGTTCTCCTGTCTTATTATGTACAGGTGCTTGAAATCACATCAAGAAATAGCCTGCATGGAAGGTTGCAACATGGGTGTGTGTTAGGGGAACACCCATGAAGCCTTGTGCTTAGCATTCAATGGTTGCCACAAAATTCCTTAGGAGGAAGACTTGAAATCATTATGGTGCTAGAAACAGTGTGGAGGCCAGTTGGCAGAGGAAAGTGAAACATTAGAGCCACCATTGAAGGCTCCTGTTGGGCCCTACCTTGGTGTTTCCCTCCCCCCTAGCTGAGCCTTTCAGCCTGCTCTAGCAAGAAATTGTTTACACCTTTGACAGCTGCTCTTAGCACCTGATTTGGGCTGGGATTTTCCATGGCACCCTTTCTCCCCACTGAGCTTTCCTGCTTCTTGTTTTTAAGAAGCTGTTTATGCCCCTGAGTGGGCTGGAACTTTCACCACACAGACTTGTCCTATTATCCTGGTTGGGGATTTTCACCTGCCTTGTTGTTTTTCCACAGCTATTGCCTCTGGTATATAAGGAGATCTCAGTAAAGCCTTGGTGGCACTGGCTAAAAAGGGGTGACCCGTGTACGTGTTTTCTTTCAACCCCACAAACCTACACCCGATATTCACACACTGTTGGCGCAGGCACTGACAATAGGTATCACAATAGAAACTAGTAACTAGATTTAACCAAACTATCCCATTAATACTGTATTTCGTGGTATTTTTTTTTTTTTTTGCTCTCCTAGAACCTGGAAGAGGCTTGGGGTTTTCTAATCCTACTCATAATTTATTAATCTTCCCAACACTATGTGCTTTGTTCTGTTAATGCTAACAGCGGCATCCAATACCTAGGATATTTTCTACTGACATGTGTGACGTGAGACAAAACAATCCATGTCATCCCTCACCTGAATAAACTTCCTTTGAGGACAGTGTAGTTGGAGGGTCCTTCTTTCCTCTCCAAGATCAAGAAACATTTCCAGTCTTCAGACAAGTGTGTCAGCCATTGTCCAGTGACTGTCTTGAGATGTCCACATTGTCAGCTGAGTGTCGTCATCCAGCCTGCCCTGTAATTGTTGTAGACGATTAATAGGGTTCCAGCCCTAGGATTTAATTCAGTGCTACAGTACTTGCCGAATACACTCAAAGCCCTAGCTGCCACCCTAGTCCTGTGTGCTCTAGAGAAAGAAAATAAAGAACCACATTGTCTATCAAGTTTCTCCTCCAATAGAAGGAGAATCTGCATCCGGTCTTTTAAGTAACTCTAAGCCCCAGCTTCCCCATAGCTCCCTCCTTCGATTCCATTATTGGTGCATTTTCAGTAATGCTCACTTTATTTTTGGTGTGCAAAGAATATGCACCATGTCAGTAAAGTGTGTGTGTGTGTGTGTGTGTGTGTGTGTGTGAGTGTGTGTTCATCCATGAACTCACTATAAATTATTATTAAATGACCCAGAAGACCGTGTAGAAACCTGTCGATATGCATGCAGAATTATGTTACTATCATTCTATGGCACCTTACAGGGAACACTGAAATAGTGGGCTGCTTTAATAGAGCCTAAAACCAGGCTATGCATGGTTTTCAGTGAGATTGTGATGTGCAACACCACAACAGAGATCCGCAGAAGCTTCATTTATTCCATGCTGCTGTTACCAAGAGGAGGCAAAGCCTCATCCCATAGAGAGTCTGGTAGGATCTGATGAAGGGCAATAAACTCAGGGTTGAAATCAAGCCTTTAGAAACAAAGAGAAAAATACAAAGTCAAGGAACGCAAGAGCTGTCTTTTTCTTTTCTTCCTCTTTTTTTTTTTTTGAGAAGATCCACAAGAGAGACAACCACTTCCTCAAACTAACAATGCACAAGAGAGACAATACATGAATTAAAAATCAGAAATGAAATGAGGGACATAACAATAGACACCGAGCAAATTCCAAAATCATTAGTTATTACTCCCGTGGACTTTACGCCAGAAAACTGGAATATTTATTCGATATTGTTGATTTTGTAGATAGATAACAATTACCAAAGTTAAATCCAGATCTGGGAAGGTATCTGAAAAATACCCCTAAGAAAATAGATACACTCATTAAAGGTTGCATACATTATATATTATATTGCTTTCTTTTTGCATGATTAAACCCCTTCAAGGACATTTAGCTATGTTATAGAAAGTGTTACTTTTAAAACAAAAGGACAAAGAGAGAAATTGTGGAGTCACTGAGAGACACTTCCCAGACAGGATCAAGGAAAGACGGCTGAGAGATGCAAGCAGGTGGCTGGAATGCTGCCCTTGAGAAGAAAATGTTTTTCTCACTTTACCTTACACTATGCTGTACTGTGTCCCTTTTTTGTGGAAGCGGCTCTCATGCTCTCTGGGTTATGACAAGTATATTGTGATGCTAGGAAGAGGGATGATTTGCTATACAGATATATTAGGGAGAAGCCTTTGCTCAGTCTCACATCTTTGCCTAGTCTTGCCTTAGTCGTTCCTGGTATCATGGGAATAACGATCTTATTATATCTTGCCAAAAGGGAAAGTGAGGTAATCCATATTCATGCCTATATAAGGGTTAATAAACTTGCAGCTGCATGCAGTTGCATCTGCCTTTGCTCTGCATCCCCTGTGTCCTGGTTATTTGTGACCATACCTGGGCCCCCAACACACTAGATGTTGACAGGCATCACCCTTCTCAGTGTCAGGTTTATTTTCTTTCTTTTTTGAAATCTATGATGTGGAGGCGTATTACAGCAACAATAGAAATAGCAGGCGGGCATGTATGAAAATTGCTGTGTTTAAGCTAGGTGTGGGGACAAGTCCTCAAAAGGAGCTGTTAAGATGGGAAACAAATAATGCATTTGTTGCTGGAATTGAGTTGCCTCAGCTGTGTTGCTCTGCCTGCTCAGTGTCCATTCACCCTCACTCTGTTTCTACAGAGGAACTCAAGGTTTGCCCCAGCCGCCTGTGAGCTGTGATATGGGCAGAGAAAGGCCAGGACACAGTGGTGATTTCCCACTCCTCAGTTATGCTGAATTTTCCACTACTGTACTTGTAGTACAGTGTGGTCAGTTATTATTGATATTTGTCATTTCTTACAGAGGGCAATTATGATTGACTACACCCAATTCTATAAAAAACAAAACTCAGGAAACCTGGCGCTTGGCAGCAATGAATCAAGAAATATCTAGGATGGGGGGCATGAATTCTGCCAAGCAATGACCTCAGATAGGTGGGGTTGTGAGGAAGATGTATGGTTGAATAGCACACTAGATTCACGTTGTATCATCTTGATTTAATCTAAGGACACTGAAGTGCAGTATCTCTGATGGCTTTCTTCTAACCCCTTGAAAGGTTCACTGGGGTTTGACCTCAGTTCTTCATTCTTCTT